>NC_134139.1:16790000-16830000 GCF_033958435.1 Carettochelys insculpta
CACACTTGAGAGAGGCCATATTTTGTCGGTAATGCCAGGAGCATTGACAATCATGGTGACAGGCGTAGCAAGTTTCTGGATCTCAGTGCCTAAGGTGATTGTTGTCCTTAATTATAGTTCATGTATGAGGGACAGTGCAGTCTTGCACAGGCAAAGAAAATTCCAGAAGAAGTTGACATGTTGTGCGGGTTTTTTTTCCACTTTATGAATGATCTTTATTAGCAGCCTTTGAGTAGACAACCTGTAGTATCACTCTTCATCAACTGAACTTGTGTCTGTTAGCATCAGCGAGGGCAACCAAATGGAGGAGGATGAAAACAGCATGGTTTTGGAAATAAATATTTTGAATCTGTTCCTAAAACTTATGGTAAATCAAAATGTAGTGTGGAATAATAATGCCTGCTTTGATCAAACAGATGGATGTGATGCCTCGAAAGGGTTAAATGGGTTAAATCTTATTTATCTGAATAGAACTGCAGGGCTGTTTTGCAGAATGCTTTGGTACAAATACCTATGGTTCACTTTGACGTTACAATTTTTTGTTGGTTTCTTTACTTTAAATACTTGAACTGTTAGACCTTTTACTTTTTTCTCTGAGAAAGATGTATTTGTACCAGATTAGAAAAGCTAAACTGTTTCTTTACATTGAATAATCAGCCTGTCATGACAAATCTATCTCCTTCTGCATGAGTGGGTGCCAGTTTGACTAGCTTCTTTTAGGCTCACACTGGGTTTTAAGCTGGATCCATGTGCATGACTGGCAGTGCATTTGTTGGACCAGATCTAAGGAGCCAGAGAGCGTTCAGCTCCTTTTTGCCTACAAAAGAGCAGCCAGACAACCAGCAAGAGGCCTTGGATGTAGCACAAGGTGATAGTTACTTAGTCAGCCATTCTTTTTTTTTTCACCCTTACAGAGTTGTTTTTTTTTAAAGCAAGCTAAGAACTTATCACTTATCACTTTCACAGTGAAACGAGGACATAAATAACAAACTGATCCACTTTCCAAGACCTGAATTCTTTTCCCAATCTACCAAGTGAATTTAGGTTTTCCAAAAGACAAAATAATGGTTTGAGGGTAAAGAGAGGTGTTTGTCATTGTAACAAATAGTCCCAGTATACTTAAAAGGAAACAGTCAGTATTGTATTGCTTATGCTTCCTCTAGTTTTATACTTTTGTCTGTTCTAATACTATACACTATAACTGTAAAATACTTTTAGACAACACAGCTTTGAGGAATGTAAACGTAAATCCAAATGCCAGTTGAAGACAACAGATAGCTAAAATATACTTTCCTATTTGTTTTCTTTGCTGATCTTCTCCTGCTTTAACATTTGTCTAACTAGATATTAAAATTCAGACCTCATGCTCTTTTGTTTACATCAAGTTTATCCTGCTTGGCTAGTCATATTTTGGTCACTACCTGTGTATTTTGAGCTATTCTGAAACTTTAGTGCTGAGTACAAAACATGAATGTAATCCCTAGCGTGATCAAAGATTTAATCTGACCAGATGGACAAATTTGGGAAAGATTTTGACTTTCTGCTCTGTTTTGCAACAAGAAAGGCTGGGGTTTTTCCTCCTTTCTTTGTTGGAAAAAGCAGAGATCAGGCTATCCCTGGAGAAATGAGCAGGTGTGGCCATTTACAAGCATGCCTGGTTGTATTATAAACCAGCATAAGAAAAGTTTGAAATGGCTTGAATAGATCTGCTAAACAGTTTTAATGTTTTATCCCAAATCCTGTTTCCTCAAACAAGAGCCAATGAAGGTCACAGTAAAAACCCAGCCTGACCAACCCTTTAAATATCTTGTAATTTTCATTTTTTATTTTTAGTCTGTGTTCTGTAGCAAGTGAATAGGTACATTTTTGATAATCCTTGCCTCTGGACAAGCACAGAATTCTTTTTCTTTCTGAATGGCTAATAACAGAGCCGTTCTTCCTGTCTAATGATGAAAGGGTTTGGCAGTCAAGTTCTTTTTCTTAGCTTTACTATGTAATCGGGGCATGCAAGGGACAATTTTGAGAGTTTTAGCTATCTCAACTGCTATCCACGGTAAGTCGAAGTAAATTTTCATTTTATGTTAACACAGACGAGTTAAATCAATTTATTTTTTTCAGTTTTCATTCAGAGATCATTGAGCACGATAAAGAATTTTCTTCTTTTTTAACATTAAATAAAACATAGCTCATAGTATTTGTGTAGAGTTAAAAATAGTAAAAGCAGATTTGTGGCACAAACTCAATATTATGTCTGATCCACAAACAGCTAAATCAAAGGGCAATTAAAAGAAAAACCTTTAAACATTTCCCGATAAAAACATTGAAAAAAATAAATTTAATGAATTGTATTAGCAGGGATTTGATTAGTGGCTGCTTTCACAAGATACGAGCGTTTCAGGTGGTGCAAGCTTGGTCTTTTCTGAATTTCTGATATCGCCAAATGACATCATCAGCAGGGCAGTGATCTCGGCCCCTACTCTGACCATGCCTTACATTCTCACTCACCTTCACAACTCCATAGCATCATTTTTGGCCAAAGTAATGTCAGTCACTGACATCTGCGGCAAGTACAAAAAGGACCCCCTAATGGCAGCCATTTTTATTTGTTTCTTGCGAGCCAAGGTCTGCTGAAAGAACAATTGGATATAGTTGAGGATTGGAGAAGCTGGATTTTCTTGTTCCTGTGAAACGAAATTCTAGTCCTTTTTCTTCTCCTTCCCCTTAAAAGCAGAAGTCTGCTAGGGGGTTGTAGCTGTGTCAAAGCCGTTAGGATGCCACTGCTGATCACTTTAATTACTAGGACTAAGGAGGATAAAATTAAAAGTAGCACCATTGAAGCAGTGGAAGAAAGCTTGCCGAGATGTCGGTGAACTGTGAAATATAAAAATTGCATACCAATACATTTTTCTAGGAAGGAAACAAGGAATTGCATTACTTATTCTTGAAGAGTTTGTCCTTAAATGGTGAAGTTTTACTTACTGTGCATCCATGTGGCAGATTTTTTTAGACCATTAGAAACTAATTGAGGTAGAGGAACAGAGGAAACTTTTATGCCTCCCCAGCATGGCAGATACATGACAGAGATTAAAGATTTACCTAGTTTTCTCTTTAGAATTGGAAAGTTTTCTACTGTATGTTGTTGTAGTCTGAATTTTCATGTCCCCTATGTTTGCGCTTTATGAGCTTTACCAGCTGTTTCTGTTGTTTGGTTGGTAGGTTGGTGCGGTTTTTGTTTTGTTTTGTTTTGTTTTTGAAGAGACACTAGAAATATCTTATACCCTGAACATTTCAGCATGCACATTTTCAATTTAAACATCAACAATCATTTCTTCCCACATAGCTCAATAATCAACAGTTCCCATAATATGTGTATTAAATTAAGCTATAAATATGCTGTTTTGCTCTCTTCCACTAGCGGTGATTGAATTTTAATTAGCAACAAACAAAAGCCACAACCATCTGTATTTGCTCTAAAAGGATGCTAGAGGCTATGCTAATGATTCAGGGATATAAGGTCTTTTCTTTTGAAATCAGCCTACCATGTTCTAGAACAAGTTTTTCCTAAGGTGTACCTGACTTAATAAGTCATGCACTGTAGTAGGTTTAGTTGGATCATGTGAACATTCAATAGGAAGCTGCCTAGTGCCTTCAAATAAGTTTGGCAGATTCCATTTGTAAACTAATATAAATTAAAACCATAAACTCACCTGTGTTAGCAGGACAAGATAGAAATATTTGAGCACTTTCCCTTCATGTAAACTCAAATGTAATTGATGTTGCCACATACCGTGTGTTGAAGTAAAATTGATTGCTGTGTTCATTGGCTGGCTATACATAAAATTAAACAGATTTATTGTTGTGTATAGTAGATATAGGAGGTTTCCAGTTTTCTTTCTTTAACATATAAGTATTTTATAGAACTGTGACTCCGCGTCTTCTGTGAAGTTGAAGTATGAGAAAGCAAACAATGCAAATACTCCATCCTGCCGAAGAGCTTGCAGGGCCAAAGCAAAATTGTCTTTATAATGTTAGGACGTTAGCAGAAAAGTAAATCAAGGGAATCTGATAGGGAACCAGAATTCTGTCAATCAGGCTCAAGATATTGTGCTGTGTCCATATACTTTGTTTACTGTAGGGTTTTATGAGTTGTAACCTGCCCATGCAAGCTGTTAATGAGGCTAAATCTTGCTGCTTGAGGATTGAATTACAGCACACCTCTGGGCTAATGGTTATAAACAGAAAGTCCCATTAGGGCTGCATTCTGATTCATTCATTTGCATATTTTCTATTGTACCAAGAACAACGATGAGTAAATAGCTACAAACAAACAATCTACATGGAAATGGGTAGAATGTACCTAATTAGTATTTTGTGCTTGTCTCATTAATGGTTGCTTAAGCTAAATAGCACTTAGCAGCAGGCTCTTACAAAGATTTGCAGGTGTGGAATGTTCAATTTCTTGTTTCCTGGGAATGGTGTTTGCCATTTATTGTAAGAAATTCAATTTCCAAGACTGCTTTCCAAACTTAGACTAATTGGATGTATGCAACCAAAGTTAAGGTCATCTGCAAAATCTTGATTTCCCCAACTTCTACTATAATTATTAAGTTGGAGGAAATATGACAAAGCCGCATTTGGGTGGGTTTTTTAAATTTATTGGTATATATTATGGTGTAATAGAGTATTTTAAAAGTTTCCTTAAATTTGAAAAATGCAGGTATTGACAAAGCTTAAATTTCATTTCCTTGCCAGTTCTGTTTATTTCAAGTTTTGATAAAACTTATTTTTAATTTGTTGTGCGTTATTCCATTTCAAAAATATGTGCACAAAAAGTTTACTATATGTTGTAATTAGTTATGAGATTGAAAGTGTATAGTGGTAGAATGATGCATTTAAATGTTTTAGCAGAACATTTTTAACTTGAACGGTTCCCTTACAAAAGCACAAGGTATTTGTTTTTGGGATATATTTACAGTTACTGGGCTAAACCCAACAAAGGGGCATTTTAAAACTACAGAAATTCTTTTGTGCCTTTAGACTTCTCATCAGCAGGTTAAATTTTATATTTAAAAAATTTTATATTTAAAAAAGAGATGTGTGAGTTGAAGTGTATGGATTAAATTCTTGTCTTACATCAGAATAACATTCTTGAAGAATCTGAAGAAGTGGGTCTGTCCCACAAAAGTTCATCACCAAATAAGTCATTTTGTTAGTCTTTCAAGTGCTACATTTCTGCTGCTTTGTTTTGTTGGAGTACAGACTAAAACGGCTACCTCTCTGCTACTACTCTTGAAGTCAGTGGAGTTGCTTGTGTAGCAGATTCTTGTGTAACAGATCCCCTGATTCTAGTATTGTAGTACAATATTACTCTTGATAGTAATTCAGTTTAGTAAAATCAGTTTTGCATTTATAATAAATCTTTTATAGCTATTGCTAAGAAATAAAAGTTCATAACAATTGTTCGCATCAGGATATTTTACCAGGTATAATTGTATATAAAATAGTTTAAATTACAAATGATGAAAGTTTTAATATACAGTAATTTTGGATGTGCTCAAAAAATCTGATTCCCATATGTCTTTAAAAATTGTGGTTTGACACCCAACTGATATGGAACATCCTATTTGTAATGTGGGCCAAGCACCATGCTGTAAACCAGTTACTATCATGATGATCAGATTGAGAATGAAATTGCATTTCTGTCAATTACTGAGTTGGCAACTGTTCAATATATCTTAGCAGCAAGATGAAGAGCGACGTCGGCAGCTGAGAGAGAGAGCTCGTCAGCTAATAGCAGAAGCTCGATCTGGAGTGAAGATGTCAGAACTTCCTACCTACGCTGAAATGGCTGAAGAAAAGTTGAAAGAAAGGTCAAAGGCATCTGGAGGTGAGTTAGAGAACTTCATACCTTATTTCTGTGGAAATCTAGAAACCAGAAAGGACCTTTCTCGAGTATCACTTTTATTCATACTTCAAAATGTTGTAAGAATTTGTTGTCCATCAGGTACACATATCAAAAGACTGTCAATGGATAGGTTTTCCAAATAAAGGTTACATCGCTTAATTTCAAACCTTTAAAAGAATGGTGCATGTTACAGGAAAAACATGACTGTATAGGTAACAGCTGTTGGCCAGTATTGGCTTGTTGAACTGCAAATTTGATATTACCCCTGCATTTTTGGAATTGCAAGAAATATTAGTCATGTGGGAATAGCGTGGCTAAAAGCTCTGGAGTTCATTGAAAATATAGGAGTTAGATTTGACCCTTGGGGAAAAGTACATTTTAAAGATTTAAGAAACTTGACTTGAGGAAAAAAAAATGTTATGACTTTTTTCAAAGGGAACTTTGGTTCTCTGGAGTTACATTTTTGAGTTGTGTATTACTGTAATACTATATTGTATATTCAGTATTGTGTATTAGTATTATATTATATTGTATATTCAGTTGTGTATTACTATAATATTATATTGTGTATAATATTGTAATATTATAGACTGACTGAACTAGCATTAACATTCTTACACCCATCATTGCTCCAAGCTGAACTAATATAGTGACTTTCAAATTCAAATGGGTACCTTCACGTAAGGCAGGCTGTGGCCATGCTACCTCTCCCTTTCAGAGGGAGCACGTTAATGAGAGATTTCAGAAAATGCAACACCTCATTAGCATAATGGCAGCTACACGAAATTCGGAAGTGCCACTTTCAGAACGTACACTGTCCATGTAGTGGGGGCCTTTGAAAAGGACTCCCTGATTTGAAAGCCCATTCTTCCTATTTGGTTTTAGGATTAAGGGGCTTTTGAAATCAGGGGGTCCTTTCAAAAGGTCCCTGACTACACAGGTGGCATGCATTCCGAAAGCGGCACTTTTGAATTGCACACAGCCACTATTATGCTAATGAGATGCTTCATATTAATGTCAGTGCCTCATTAGCATCTTCTAAAGTCCCTCATTAACATGCCCCCTCTGAAAGGGAGGAGTAGCGTGGCCACAGCCTTAGTGTCTCCTAAATATGCTAAGGCGTAAGTATTTCTCTCATACTAACCCATAATTGTACGTACAAATCTCAGGTAAATCCAGTTTAATTTTGCTAGCTCTAGATTCACTATAAAGTTTTCATTCTGTGTTCAATATGTCTTTAAATATGTTCTCTTTAGTTAATGTTACAACTGACATGTACCCTACTCCATTGAACACAGATGCTAAGAATAGCTGAATAGCAGTTGTATGTTTCCATTTAAGTCTGATCTTTGATTTACCTCCATTCACCCAGTAAATGAAATATGTCAGGATGTCTCTCCAATGTGGGGCTTCCTTCAGTACTGCATTCACCTTAAGTAGGGAAAAACATGACCTTCATGTGGAATAAGCTGTTCAGACTTTATAAAAACCTCCTCTGAGGACATGAAAATATTCCTTCTGAGCAATCTCAGGCTGTGAGGTGCTAACACATTTTAAAAAATAGTTGCTGCTCATTTTTCCATTGCTGCCTTTCCTAATTTGTTACATATACTTGTATGAAACACCAAATTGAGACATGGCTCATGCAGGTATTACTTCCATGGAAGTGTGTAGGCCCAATCCATTTGGTAACATGTATAGTAATATAGGTTACACATAGCACTTCACTTAGTCAGAAAACAGGTAAAATGGGAAAGAAGTGTAGATTGCGACCACTGTGCTATTTTTTATCTGACTTAAATATTTATCATTTTTTATCCTGCTTTACTTTATCCTTCCTTACATTGGCATTGTGCTGTTACACCAGTCTGTTAGTTGTTTTACCTACTGCACTTGCTCCTTCTACCTCTGAACGCAAAATACACTTTTTGCACACACTTTGAATGCCAAATTGGTTACAGTTACTGTGCTTCACCACTTGTACCACGTTCCAATCAGTGTTCCCTGACAGCTGAGAGGTTGGGCAGCTGTCCATGAGCGATTCAGGTGCCACCCCAATAGTTAGCAGCTGTAAGCATTTGTTTCAATTGGTGCAGATCTGCATATGTCTTGGCGCACATTGTAATGGGGTTCAGGGGTCCCCAAGCTCTCCCCCCCATCCACAGGCAGGCGTGACTCTCACTCAGCAGGAGACTGGAGGGTTTATTAGCCAACAGGGACACAGCATCATGCAGAGGAGTAAGTACAGCTATCAGAGACAGCCAGTCCAATCCATCTTGGGGAGTGGAGGCCCCCGAGCCAGGACCTTGACCCCTCCTTTGTGTGTCTGTGTCTCTTTCTCTCTCTCACCCAGACTCGCTGCTTTCCAACTCCCAGTTCCAGTTGAAAATCCTCAGGCTCCACCTCCCCCTTTGTCTGCAGCACAGAGGTGTCACCTGGTCACCTAGGTTACCCTCAGCAGGAGCCCCACACCCTCTGTGAGCCATACACACGTGTATCTCCCACTACATCACATCTCTCCCTCTCTCCCAACTCCCCCTGCTTCCAGACTGAAATGAGCGGGGTCACTCAGCCAGTGACCTGGGGACGTTCAGGGCCCTCCCCGCATGATAGGGCATTGGCTATACCCTCAGTGCTCCCCTGGATGTGGACCACCTCCAAGTCATAATCCTGCAGGAGGAGGCACCACATCAGGAGTTTGGCATTAGCCCCTTTCATGTGATGCAGCCAGGCAAGTCCCATTGGTTCCCTCAGGTTGGTTGGTCTCCCTGCTTTGACCTCTGGTCCATCAGCCACATTTTCAAGTCAGACAGGCAGAACCCATGCAACTGCTCCAGCAGATGTTTGGAATTCAGTCACCGTCCAATAAATGAAGGTACCTATGCTTTCAACCCTTGGCATTTAGCCATGCAACCAAAATGGTTTCAAAACAAAAAAGCAGTCCAGTAGCACTTTCTTCAAAGTGCTACTAGACTGCTTTTTTGTTTTGATAGTATATAGACTAGCACAGCTTTCTCTCTGTTACTCACCAAAATGGTTGGTGCCTCAGTTTCCCCATCCGTACCACACAATAGGTTTGGAATGTTCCTTCTAATGTGAGAGGTTGCAAGACTAGTGACAGGGGTCAATGGTGACATTTCAGAATTATAAACTTCTTCAACATACAATTAGTGCTTATACATGAATGTCAACACATTACGTGGTTCTTTCAAAACGTTTAGTACATGGTACAATTCTGCAGCTTTTGGTAGCAGCAACCACTTGATTACAGCAGTCAGTGTGAGTAACTAGAACAAACCCATTGCAACGGTACATTTATGTTGCTCTTTGGTATGCCCCAACCAGCACTGAACCTCCTGGAGATTCTGGCATTTTAAGGCTAACTGGCTGAGCCTTTCCTTTGCACAACCAAGTTCTAATCTTCCCCCTTGCCTCATGGGGTGGGAATCTGATCTCTCTGGGTGTGCCCTCCCTCGAGCCACAACCAGTTCCTTCTGGGTTTCAGCTGCACTCACATCCAACTCCAGGATCTTACCACCATTTTGAGCCACTCTAGGCTCAGGCAGAGAACTAGCTTCCCCAGAAGTAGAAGCACCTTCCTTGCGCCAAGGACCGGTGTCCTTACCAGGGATGCCACTGCCCATCCCAGAGACGTTCCCTCTGTTACAGTACCAGTCGCTGGATTCAGAATCACACCTGGAGTGCTCTTTCATGGTTCCCTCTCCAGGTGCTACAGGCTGGAGGGAGTCTTCCTCAGACAATGGACATGTGTCCTCGTTGGCACCTTTTTCAAATGCAGGCTCTGCTTTCTCCCCAGACATGCTGCTGCTGTTTAATGCAGACAAACAAACCGAGACATTCTCCTCTGCCCCAGCCCCCCAGCTAGTCTCAGACACACGCTCAGAAAGCGAGCCAAGTTCTCTCACAGACAACTTGCTATTCCCAGTGGACAAGCTGCTTTCCTTGCCTGTGCACACAGGCACGCTTCCTCGGCCCAGGCCTGGAAAACTTCGCAGGCCTGTCCTGGCTGCTAGTAGACAATGGGTTGGAATCACTCCTTCCTTCCTTGAACTGTGGCAGGCCATTTGTTTCAGAGTTCCATGCTGTCCAGGGTTCCCTACCCCCATCTTGGCTCACACCTGCAGGAGTTTCCTTAGCCCTCAGCTCTGCCATTGCGCATTCATGCTGCTGTGCTCTCTTTCTCTTAGTTGTTCCTGTCCTTAATCTCATTTCAGTTTCCAGGAGCTGCTGCCTCACAGAGGAGTTGCTGAGCAGGGTTGCAGACTCACAGGCTGATGCCCACTGCCCCCCATGATTTCCAGAAGAATCTCTTCAGTGTGTTAGACTCCTTGTGGGTCACTTGTTCCTGGGGGTTAGGCCATAGGCCTCTCCACCTTCTGGGACCAATTGCAATGGACTCCCAGGAGTAATCCCTCCTCAGGTGTGACACCCCCTCTCGAGGACCACGACCACACTCTCTTGGGTTCAGCCACAGGCTCCTCTGCCTTGGGGAATGACACCTCACTGGCCTTCAGCACACCTGAGTCTTGCCAGCCCCCCTTCTTCCTCCTGCAACCCAGTCACTGCCAGATACTCCATCCCCAGGGTGCAGTATATCCCACCGGCTGTAATGGGGTTCCGGGGTCCACAAGCTCTGCATCCCATCCACAGGCAGGCATGACTCTCACTCAAGAGGAGAACAGCGGGTTTATTAGCCGACAGGTACACAGCATCATACAGGAGTCAGTCCAATCTATTTTGGGGAGAGGAGGCCTCAAAGGGGGCCCCCGAGCCTTGCCGCCTCCTTTGTCTCTCTCTTTCTCACTCTCTCTCCTAGATGAACTGCTTTCCAGCCCCAGTTCCAAATGAAAACCCTCAGGCTCTACCTCCCCCTTTTTCTGCAGTACAGAGGTGCCACCTGGTCGCCTAGGTTACCCTCAGCAGGTGCTCCACACCATCTGTGAGCCATACACAAGTGTATCACCCTCTACATCACACATAAAATTTATTCCACCCATAGGTGGAAAAAGTTAGAGGGAACACATGTTCTGACCAACTTACTCCACCATGTAGGTCCCCATAAAATATGTCACTCCATGTATAAAATTGCCATTGAACTTTTCTGTTGACCAGGCCTTTCCTTCACTAAAGCTGGATCTACACTACAGACATCTGTCGACAGAAGAGGCCTTCTGTCAACAAAACTAAGGAGTGTCCACACTACAAATGCTTTCTTTCGAGAATCTGTTGACAGAACACAGCAGCGTTCCTGGCAGAGTTCTGTCTTGACCGTACGGGGCAGAGTGAATCTGTTGACAGAAGGTAGTGTAGGTGCTCTGGGAGGCCCTATGTCAACAGAGAGGGCTTCTGGTTCACCAGGCAGCCCTGTTTGCAGAGCTTCCAGTTGGCTGCTCTGTCGACAGAGGGCTGGGCAGTCTGGCTGCTCTCTGTTGACAGAGGGAGCCTGCAGTAGGTGTGGACGTGTTCTGTAGACAGAGATTCTGTCAGGAAGTATCTGTCAACAGAATTCTGTAGTGTAGACACAGATTGTTTGTAAGTCTTTCATTTGATCCTATCACAAATAGTCTTGTGGTGTCTGTCTTCCTCTTTTCTCTTCAGAACTGTCTCTACCATGGTGAGGGCTTTATTGCTTCCTCTGCACTTTCCTAAACAATAAAAACCAAGGGTGAAATCCTGACCCCCCAAGTAATGATAACAGCAAAATTCCCAACAGTTTCAGTGGGGCCAGGATTTCACCTCTAGTTTCTCTAATTCTTCTGAATAACAGATCCTCAGACTCCTTAATTAGTCTTTCACTTTTTCACTATTTCAAGAATACTTGATACCTCTCTTTATTCCCAGCTATATCTGCTATTTAATTTCATTGTTTGGCAGTAGAAGTATTAGATTTTAGATGAAGTTTCTGCCACTCTCACTCATGTTGAGTACTAATTCTTTACATGCGTGGTTTCACCAATTTTGGAGGTGACTAACTGCAAAGTAAGATAAAATGTAGCAGGAAGAAAAGTATCAAAATTTGACTACTTCATCTTTTATCACCATCACATCTACTATTAATTATCAATCTTATTTTTTCTCACACGACCATCTAGCACAGTGGTTTCCAACCTATGCTCTAGTGCAGACCCCCAGTAACATCCCAGACCATTCTCAGGCCACTATCAAAGCCAATTCTAGCTGCTATGTATACTTCATTAAATGAAAAAGGAACCACAACATAGATTTTTCAGGCAGCAATGAATAACATTATTGTAAGGTATTTAATTTAAAAATAATAATTGATTGTAACTTTGTAATTTATTCAAACTTATTTTCCATGATCATTTTTATTTACCTTTTATTTTTTTCATGACCCCTCTGCAGTACCCTCATGGAGCCCCAGGGGTCTGCAGACCGCAGGCTGGGAACCACTGATCTAGCATATTTTGTCCAGCATCACTGGTTTACGTCCTCTACATTGATTTTTGTCTACACATATGCTAATCTGGCCAAGTTATTTGGACTTTTGTTGCACTTCTATTTAGTTTTATCTATCCATTCTGATTCCTCTTTACTGTTATTGATATGAAAATGTATCACTTTCCTACATGTTCATTCATCCATATTTTTCACATAAACAATAACCATCTAATTACTTATTTTTGTGGTAAGTACTTAACTTTTTCCACATTCTTCCTTCTCATTATCACAGCATGTCTTTGTTTTCCAAATCATTACTTACTCAAATAGCTCCTCCTCCTCCTAAGAGATCTGACTTGTTAAATTTACTAAGGAACAGTTGAGTGAAAATATGCTACCGTATTTTAAAAATGTAAGTAAGTTACAATAGCTCATATCCTCAGAAGTATTTAGACACCTAATTCCCATTGATTTTGATGGAGGTATGACACTTAAAGATCTTTGAGGACTTGGGTCTATATGTCTGCCATTTATTTATTTGATTTTTTATTTGCTAAAAAAAATTCAGATTTAAAAGACAAGATCTTTTTTTGTGAATACAGTCTGACTGCTACCCTTAATTATATTATATGTTTGCAAATTTTTCTGTTTTGTTATAGTCTCTTCCCCTATGTGATATTTGTCAAGTTTCCTGTACTTTTCTAGATTGTCTATAAATCTCTTCTAACTAGATATTTAATTAGTCTGTCACTATATATATCGATTCATACATCTCTATTGCTCAGGGGTGGTGTTAAAAAATCAGTTAGCCCCTCCTCTCCTTTTTTCACTTCATAGAGATGGTATTTGTCCATTTCTGGTATTTTAAATTCTTAAAATTAATTTCTTGCTGTCGTTGTGAAATTCTAATCTCCTTCACCATTTCTGTTTACTAATTAAGAAATGTGTGTAGTGACATATAATAATAACTGTACTGGTATATAGTATTATTTGAAAGCTTTGATTTAACCATGACCTGGAAAATCTATTTGCCAAATATAAAATATTCTTGGATAAGCAGCATGAACCTCAATAGAATACAAGTTTTCAGTCAGCTATTTAGTTGGGAGAGGAAAAGGAGGCAAATAGTAAGAATCTGCTATATTGGAAGTCCATACCACAAATGTTTCTATCAGGAGACAAGTGTTCCCTGTAAGCTGAGCGCTTGGGCAGCAAGCCCGGAGAGATTCAGTTGCTGACCAGCTGATAAGTAGAGTGCCTGCAGCACCCACAGCCAACAGCATATATTTTGACTGGTGGTTCACTTCCCCATGTGTCCTTCTGCACATAAAAAAATTTGTTCTGCCCATGGATAGCAGACTGATAAGGTTGTTGAAGGATATCAATGGCAATGCAGAGGTAGTGGTGAGAACGTGCAGAGAGTTGGGAGGTTGGTTTAGAATGAGTAGAGGTATAAGACAAGACGATCCGATATCGCTGAGTATCTTCATCATGCACCAGAGAGAGCAATGGACAAGATCAAGGAAGAAGTAGAAATGATATCTGTGCACAGGATAAGAATTAACAACTTGAGGGTTCGCAGATGATATAGTTATCATTGAGGAAGATAAGGAGAAGCTAGTGAAAATGATGAAGGTGCTGAATGAAGAAGGGAAGCGGTATAGACTGATTATGAACATAGATAAAACAAAAACAATGGTATTTGGAGATAAGGAGCTGGAAGGAAGATGGGACTGAACTAGAGAATGTAGAGAAGTTCACGTATCTGGGGAGCAACATAGCATATGATCTAGACTGTAAGAAGGAAATAGCGACTAGAAAAGTGAGAGCAAGAGCAAGTTTGAAGGATAAGATCTGGAAAAGCAAAGCGATTAGCTTAGAAATGAAGCTGAGCGTCTTGAAAATATGTGTATTCAGCAGCATGTTGTACAGATGTGAGACGTGGGTGATAACGAAAGATTCCAAAAGAAGGATATTGGCATTCGAGAGGAGATGTTATGGAAAGATCCTGAGAATAGGATGGATGCAAAGGTCACCAATGAGGAATTATATAGGAAGATAAAGCTGAAAGAGAACCTACTACAGAAGTTTATACAATGCAAGTTACAGCTATTCGGGCATATTTGCAGAATGAACGAAAAACAAAAAATCAAGACCCTGGTGTTTGGCATAATGGACAGTTCAAATAGGAGAGGCAGACCTCACAGAGAAGGATATAGGAGATTGGTGCTGAGCTAGTCTACAAAAACTAAGCCACTCCACACTCGACAGGGAAAGATAGTGAGAGAGACATCAAATACCAACAGGCACTGAGCACATAGTAGTTGATAATGGATGGAAAAATTAGAGTGAATCTTGCAGAAGAATTGTAAGTTGAGAACTTGAGTTGGGTCCAGGAACATCACTCTTATAGGAATCCAAACACTCTCTTCTTTTCCAGCAGCTCAGGAGCAGTAGAATAGCATCTTATCTGGACATTGTCCTTAAACAGCCCCATCGTTCACATCTGTGATTTGCAAGTAGGTTACGTTCCCTGACTATGGGGTTTCTGCTATATATCTAACCCCTGCTTAGGATGACATGATTGTGAGGGAGAGATTGCTTAGGTAAATGCGGAGGAGTGGGCAGGAAAGAGAGGGAAGAATTAATGAGGTACATTAGAAAAGATCAGTGTGGTACTGAGAGATTTTGGTGAGAAAAAAGTGTGGACTAAATATAGACGAAAACCATGGGGATAGAGAACAATGGGCTTGTCTACATTAGCCCCCTCTTTTGAAGGGGGCTATATAAATGAGCCCAAGTGGTGAATAGCAATAAGGTGCTGTGCTGCATATGCAGCACCTCATTAGCATAATTGTCACCACGTGAACTTCAAAGTTACTAACTTCGAAGCAGTGGCAAGCCGTGTAGCCACGGGCACTTTGAAGCACCCACACAACTTCGAAGTTCCCTCGCTCCCAAAACGTTTACAGCGTGCCAGTGCTTTGAAGTTCGGTCCCTTCTAGTTCTATGAGATAGACATTGAAGCAGTACAGGAAAAGATACACACTGGTCTGTTATAGCAAAGGAAAAAAAGAGAGATAGAAGCACTAAGAAAAGCGAGAGAGATGTAGTTACTATTTTTAAAATGTATTAGAGAATTGGTTGACAATATTGTAATCTCTTATGGATTTTAAAATTTGTTTGTCCATCAGTTCAAGAACACCTCCTAAGCAGTAAACACCAAATTTGGTATGCAGCTTCCTCCTATCATAACTTAAAAATTTGGAGTTAAACCTGTCTCATAGGACTGGAAAGGACCTTGAGAAGCCATTGAGTCCAGTCCCTTGAACTCACAGAAGGACCTATCACCATCCCTGACAGAGTATTTTTTTTAAATATATTTGTTTCAGATCCCTAAATGACCCCCTCAAGGATTGAATTCACAAGCATAGGTTTAGCAGAGCACCATTCAAACCACTGAGAATGGTTTGAGCTCACAACCCTGGGTTTACAAGGCCAATGTGCTAAACACTGAGCTGTCCCTACCCGCTACTTAAAACAACCTAATGTTGTACCAGGAAAATGGGATGTGCTTCTCATAAAGCCATACAGAAAGGAGACAGAATCACAAGGCAGGGTAAAGGGACTGGCTGAGCATGCATCCCACCCCCTGTCTGTCTAGGACTGCCCCAAGCCTCCCATGTCCCAGATGCCCTTTGAGGAGGATGGAGGGGCTGAAGAACCCCTCCCAATAGATTCATATGGGGTCATGGCTAGCTAGTCCCCTTCATCACTGTTAGGGAGTGAAGGGACAGTACACAAACTTAATTAAGCTAAGGAGCCAAGCAACACCAGATAAATGTGCTAGTAATTGTGCATCGTATACAATAACCACTGAACAACTTCTTCTGCCCCGTTAGGATGACTACACCAGAAAAAAAACAAAGCAACCAAAACATCCGACTCCAGTGTGTGTGAGCCATGGTCCATGGGCTGGGTTTGCCAGGCTCATGTGATAGCAATAAAAATAGCCATGTTAGACATTCCTACTCAGGCTGGAAGTTGGGCTCTGACAGCAACCCCTCTGTTTCCTCCCCAGGCTTCAGAGCTTAAGCTCCAGCCCAAGCCGGAATGTCTGCTTGGCTCTTTTCAGTATACTAGCAGGGCACCCCAAGAGTTCGTATCTTCAGACCTGGGCTCTGAGATTCTCTTCCCCCTAAGGGTTTTTACTATAAGTTTTGCTTGAACACTGTGTGAATGGCTTTCAGGAGTGTCTCAGGCAGGGCAGGGCAGCACACATATTGTCACCCAGCCTAATAAGCTTAGCCCTTGAGCTGATAGGTGTCAAGTAAACATTTCCTTTCCTTTTTTGTTTTGTTTTGTTTCATTTTAAAGCAATATCTCCCTACCTTTGTAATTATCACTAAAGGCCCTACTATCTTTGATTGTTTACATACTTGAAATATTTGATTTCTAGCTTCTGTCTTCCTTTTCTTTTCCACTTTGCTTTCTTTGTCAGTGTTTGTACTCTTTGAACTGCATTCAGTAATCTTAAAGCCAACTCTGTAGCTGATATGTTAAAACAAAGCCCTATGAATACTGGGCTTGAAAGTGACAGAAGTGGAAACTAAACACCTTTTCTTGTCTCCAGAGTAAATCCAGTATAGGCAGCAGTAATGCAAGCTTTCTCTGCCAATCTGGATCAACCAGGGCTGGCCTTAGCAGTGGGTAACCTGGGCAGCCACCCAGGGTGCTGTGGTTGTGAATGCCACAAACTGCAAGGCCTGGGTTGCTGGTGTGGGGTGAGTGCAGGTGAGCCCAGAGCATACGCTCCTGGTCAGCTGGGGGAGGTAGCCCCTGAGTCCTGCCATGTACCTGCTCTCAACCTGCTAGTTGGTTGTATGGCCAGGGGAGCCCCCATGGCTCAGAAACTCCTCCCTGTACAGCCCCAGCCAGGCTCCAGGGCCAAAAGCTGATCCTCATGTCCTGTCCCCCACACTACTGTTCTCAAACTCACCAAAGGGTGCGAATTAATAGATGTTTGCCCAGGGAACCAATTTCCCTAAGGCCAGCCTGACCAAAGCTTTGTCTGCACAGTGGTGCCAATTTACGTAATCAGTTTAGAAGCTGATGCCATGGGTTTGGACATTTATGTTATTAAATTGGAGCCACCGTCTTTGGTGTAGACATTCTCAAATCATTTCAGGAGTTGCCTTTATCAACTTAGCTTAAGACAGCAATGAACTAAAGTAAGCTAAAATGATAGAAAATTATAGAAATTGAAGTAAGAATATCCCCTCAAGAGTGTTCTACCATTTAAATTAAATCATTTTCTGAATTGATTGAGTTAAATTGGTATAATTTTCCCATGTAAGTGAGGTCTTTAGAGGAACCACCTTTATGGGTAAGAGAATAATTCGGGCTCAATGTCCAGACCTGACAGCAAGAATGCCCGTTTCTGGTGATTTTTGTACAACAGCTCCCATATGGCTGCTGTTTTTGAATCTCTCTCAGGCTTACCCTGATTTCATCTTCGAACACGCTTGTTTGTCTGCATTTCTGGTTTTTAATCTAATGCATTTCTTGATGAATGATAGTCATAAGCTTTGTTTTCACTGTATTTTAAATATCCTTCTACTTACTTACTTACTTTGTACTTCTAGTGGAATCTCCTCCACTTCACTCTGTCTTGGGGCAAAACTTCTCGCTGACTACAGAAGTATCCTAGTTGTTGTTCTTCGGTCTCAGTAGATCTTCTCCACGCTGTTTGAGATCTTCCTCTTTTGCGTTTTCTTTGCGGGTCCCATTTGAAAGCTTGACGGACTGTGCTGGATGATGGTTTTCTGAGAATGTGGCCTAGCCATCGCCGCTTTCTTCTCTTGATTTGAATGTCAAGTGGTTCTTGTGCTACTCTGTTCCAAAGCTTCTCATTTGTGACAAAGTCTTGCCATTTGATGTGAAGGATGTATCTCAGACATCTGTTTATGAATGTCTGTAGCTTGTGATTTGAAGACTTTTTAGTACGCCAGTAGTACATTTAGTACATTCGCATTGAAGCTCCACAATTTCATCTTCTCAGCTATTATTTGTGAACTCCATATGGGATGGAGAGTTTTGAATGCAGCTGTTGCTTTCCTTATCTTGGCATTGACATCTTTATCTGTTCTTCCATTCCTGTCCACAGTACTCCCTAAGTAGGTGAACAGCTCTACATCTTCCAGATCATCCACTTCCTGTGCGATGATGGTGTTATTGGACTTGTTGATACTTGTTGTCTTGGTCTTTCCCTTGTTAATTCTCAATCTAGTCATTGAGGCAGTTTTGTCTAGCGTTGTGACCTCTTCTTCCATGCTTTCATGTCGGTGTGAAAGGAGGGCAACACCATTAGCAAAATCAATGTCCTCTAGCTGTCTGAAAAGTGTCCACTGAATGCCTCGTTGATGGCCATCTGTTGTGCTGTTCATAATCCAGTCCACTGTGATCAAGAATGGGAAAGGTGACAATAGGCACCCTTGTCACAGTCCTGAGAGTATGCTGAGGGATTCTGTCTAGACACTGTTATGAGCAACTTGGTAAGTTGAGGGTTCATATGTTGAATGGATCAGGTTAATAATTTTGGATGGGATGCCACAGTGTTGCAGCAGTTTCCACAAAGTGTTTCTGTAAACCCTGTCAAAGGCTTTTTCGAAGTCTGTGAAAGTTATGGACAGCGGGAAGTTCCACTCAAGTGACTGTTCTGTGATGACTCTGAGAGTTGCTGTTTGGTCAGTACAAGATCTCTTGCTTCAGAAGACAGCCTTCTATATCCTTCCATCCACTCCTTATAAAACTTTCCCTTCCGTATACCCTTATCCACTAAATAGGTGTAAACCAATATACATCTTCCCTACCAAGAGCACTTTCAAAGACCATCGAGTCCCTATAATCACAGAGACTTAGAATTAGAAGGGACGGCAAGAGTGTTGTAGTCTGACCCCCTGACAGGATGTAGGGTTTGTTGTGTCTAAACCATCCAAGACAAATGACTATCCAGCCTCCTTTTGAAGACCTCTAGTGAAGATGTTTCCAGAACCTCCCTAAGCAGTCTGTTCAATTGCCCCACTGTTGTTACTGATAGGAAGTTTTTCCTGAGATTTAACCTAAATTGGCTGTACCATACTTGGAACCCGTAGCCTCCTGTCCTGCTCCCAGTGCCACAAGAGAACAACTTTTCTACGTGCTCTTTTGTGACGATCTTTCAAGTCTTTGAAGACCTAACAGATCTCCCCTTGAACTTTTCTTTTCCAAATTAAACATACCCAGTTCCGCCAGCCTTTGCTCATGAGGCTGAATTCTATCCTTTTGATCATCCTAGATGCTTGCTTCTGGATCCTCTCCAGTTTCTCTGTTTCTTTTCTATGCAGTGGTGACTAGAATTGGACACCATTCTCCCGCCTGGCCTGGTTTATTGACTCAGGTGGGCTTGTTTACTCATGTATTTCAAAATGCTTTGCTCCTGTCCATGATAGCAAGAGCCACTGTGTGAATGAGTAAAGCTGCACGAAGAATGTTATTAACTGTGTTTGGATGTTTTGACAATCTAACGAGGAAGTAAGAGTGTGGCTGACGTAGAAGAAAGAATGGTAGCAGAAAAGTACAGAGAGGCTTGAAGAATATGAATTATAGTGAAGTTAAAGATGAGCAGGTGAGTAAAATGAGCAGCTGCATTTTGCTTGCCCCTATGGAAATCTTAAAAAGTTCTGTTGTCAGGAGACATGGACCTGAGTTGCAGTGTCTGTACCTTCCCCAGAGCTAGGAATTAGGCTAAAAAAGTGCTAATCCAAATCCAAACGTCACAGAAATGTGCCAGCGTTCTACACAGTTTCTAATTATCATATTTAGAATCCTGTATGTTTGGATGAGTCTGAAATCTATCAAATCACGTTTTTACTAATCTATGCAGCCTGCCATTTTAAGTAATAGTTAATCTACAGTATTGCCAATTTTTCATGTTACTTCCAACTTTCATTTATAGTAAAGCCATCCTTTTTTGCTTTCCAGTATCTAAACACTCCTCAGTCCATTTCTCACGCACAAACATGCCAAACAGTCTGTACTAGAAATACTATTGATCTGAAGAAGTGGGTCTGTCCCGTGGAGGCTCATCACCTAATAAATTATTTTGTTAGTCTTTGAAGTGTTACGTGATTGCTGGTTTGTTTTGTTAGAATACACACTAACACGGCTACCTCTCTGTTATTATTCAGTAAAAGGCTTGACTTGGTATGAAAGACACTAGAAATTATTAAATGAAATGCAGCTAAATATTTTAAAGGAGTTACCAAACTTCTGCTCTCTTACTTTTAATGTCACTTATTTTAATTTTCCCATGTCTCTCAGAAAAATAAGGAAAGTAAGAATCAGAACTTTTCATTCATTCTGCTCCTGGCTGAGGCACACACTTAGGCTGTCTACACTTGCATTCCTCTTTTTTATGGGATGAAGGGTTCTTTCGAAGATGGGGTTATTTCGAAAGAGCCACGTCTGCACTGCTTTTCTTCTTTCGAACGAAGAATATGCAAATGAGGCACCAGATATGTAATTCTGCACCTCATTTGCATTTTCAGCTTCTCTCATTTGCATGCCTCTTTTGAAAGACACAGCCTTATTGATTCATCTGCCTCAAGTCACCCACTTTTTCTGTGCCTTGGTTTTACCCATCTACAAAATGAGGACGTTAGTATCTGCCTACTTCATGAGAATGTTGTTACAAAGCTTATTTAATTCATGTTTGTAGAGTGCTTTAGATGCTCAATGGAAGGATCCCATGGATATGCAAATATAATGAAGATTATTTGTTAAAACTCTGCATTCCCTCCCAACAGGCCTGGCCATTCTAACTGGTGCTGTGACAAAACAGTGGGTGCTTGTAAAGATGGCTCTCAAAATGTGTGTTACTATATGAAAGATCAGCTATAAGGACAAGGTGATTCACAGATAGGTGAAGGTTGTAAATAAAAAATTATAACTCTTGTGTTCTTCAAAATTGGTCAGATATCCTGTACAATTGAAGACTGTTCCTGAGACCAGATTCTGGCCTGATTATATCCATTGCACATCCAATGTGTGTATCTGCTGAAATGTATCTGTTTAAACAGATGCCTGTTATGAAAATGGGCATATGTACCTGCCAACTGATTTCACTACTTTAGTTTGCATTTCTTGCCATAGTGGTGTTCAGCTGTCACTAAACCACTAATACTTTTACTTGGATGGTGCATGAACAAGACGAAGTACTAACGTTAACACTACCTGTTCCTACAGATGAGGATGATAATACTGAGCTAAGTACTGAGGAGATTCCTGAATGCTCTGTTACAGAAGGTGGAGATGAACTTACTAACCTAGAAAATGACCTTGATTCTTCTGGTAATTTAAATAATGGCTGTTTTGTGTATTTTGCATGACTAACACTTCATCAATATCAGAGTGTCTCTTATTTACTAATTTTAACATAGCTTTGTCCCTTTTCAGATCTTTTTAACCCTTAAATTCATTTCACTTGCCTGAATTATTGTCATGAGTATCACTGGTTCAAACTTAAAATGAACAGCAAAAGAAGTATTTGAAATGATGATGGAGTCCATCATCTGTTCCTATTTCATGGAGCTAAGGTGTGGTTGCAACAGCTTTTTGTGCTCACAAATCTGTTGAGGGATTGCACATGGAGGGTTGGGTGCTGATTTATTTTTTCTACTGGTCCCTGTTCATTTATGTATGTATTTATTTAGCTGTTACGTCATTCAGATTACAGAGTGCAAGTTCTGTTTGGACTGAGTTCCTCCCAGTGGGGGTATATGAGGTGTAAACTAAGACTGCCCTTTACAACTTATACAGTTAAAATAACAGTTTTTCTACATCAAATAGTAAAATCATCAATATTAGAATGGCCTGTACATCACCTGATGGTGACCACATGCTGGTCAAATGATAACAGCTCATAACGATGATAATCCCTCCTGCAAATTTTAAACCACAGAAGCTTACATTCAGATTCCTCCATCAACAAAAGTGTGTGACAGTGTTTTAACATGAGGAGTATTCTCTCGGATAGCCAAGTTTTCAAAGCTATTTGGATGTCTAAAAATTCAGATAAGTATGTAATGGATTTTTCCAGTGCCTCTTAGCCAGCCAAGCACCTAAACTGCTTGGGCATTTTGGAAAACCCCACAGTGTCCACATAGTTGTCTAAATGGCTCTCTGATCCTGCAGTGCTGTAGTGCCGATCAGCCCGTTGATCTTCCAGGGTTTCATTTCACACATGCATGAAATGACAGTCCCAGGGGTCAACATCGACTCCTGTACACCTTGCAAGAGGCAAGGAATATGGACCTTCCACCATGTGGACAGACATGGAAGTAGACAATGGATAAATCTATTTTAGCTATGCAATTGGCATAGCTAAAATTGCATATCAGTGGTTAACATCTATTTCTAGCATAGACATAGCCCCAGAGAAGTCTCACATGCATAGACCAGCACCAGAAACAAGGGTGCACAAGGGAGGGCTTAAAGGCACTTCTTGCAGCATCATATAAATGAGAGTTTGTCTGCCCGATGGGGTAATGCAGTTTGGCAGTGTGATTTCTAGACTGTGCTCATGTGTTGTGCATTAACTGGGGCCCTCGTAGGCTCTGCTTGTGTGTGCACTGAAGGCTCCCTAGTATATTTTAACACATTAAACAATGCCGTATTAAAGAGCATCAGCAAGGTCTACACAGAGCAATAAACATCAACACATAGGAACCCACCCCCCTCCATACACACACACCCATATAGCACATTACTTCAGCGTATGGAAAAGACCTCACATTCTGTCCGCACTGGCTAGACCCATGGATCTGACCCATTGTATACTAAACCATGTGCTTTACTTAATATGCGTCTCTTTGTAAACTACATTGATGATGATAATTGATCACATCTTGGCTGAGCTGAATTTGCTGTTTTGAGCTGCAACAACAAACAACAAATAATTTGAAGCAGTACTCAGAGCTGGCTAATTTTCAGGCCTCTAATAAGCTTGAATTGTGATTTTGAGTTTTGGGGTTTTTTTTTTTTTCTTTTTTTTAAGCTTTGATATTTCTAATATTAGGGTTTAGCTGATTTTTAAAGAATTCATGGATTTTTAAGGATAAGAAAAGCACGGTGTTCATCTAGTCTGACTGCCAGCACATATTCGTTCTTTGAGTAGTATCTTTTTGAGTGTCGGCGAGGGCTCCAATGTAGGTGTGCTCATGTCCCTGCACTGCTGATCATAGTACTTTGGTATCAGTGTACATAGGGGCCCACACATGCCCTGTCTCCTCATGCTGTGCCACAGGCTAGTCAGTGTATGCAGGCTAACCCCCTAACCTCCCGTCAGTTTCCTCTCAGTTGCCTGATCTTGGGATGGAGCCATTAGCAGTCTGTTAAGACTAGTACAAAACGTAAGCCATCCTATCGCACCTTAGAGACTAACAATCTTATTTATTAGGGAATGAACTTTTGTGGGTAAGACGTGGGTGTCACCCATGAAAGCTCATTCCCTAATAAATAAAATTGTTAGTCTCTAAGGTGTGATAGGACTGCTTGTTTTGTGTGAAGCTGCAGACTAATACGGCTGCCCCTCTGAGACTGTTAAGACTATTGTACTTCTGTTTGCTTTGCAGTTAGTTTCCCCAGATATAATTCTAGTTGAAGTTATAGTTGTAATTCATCCATTCTTTTTCTACTATTCAAAGAAAATTAGCAGAGGGATCTGACAAAGTGGGTCTTTGACTGCGAAAGCTTATGCTCCAATAAATCTGTTAGTTTGTAAGGTGCCACAGGACTTCTTGTCATTTTTCATTATTGAGGAACCTTCCCTGAAGCAGCATATGTCTCACTCCCTGAGCTTTAAGAAGTGCCACAACTAAATGAGGGAATCCCAGTCAGGGCTAAGTACTCTTAGTGCATTTACTGACTCAGTGAAGGCCCCATACAAGGAAAGCATACCCACTTTCAGCAGCTTCAGCCAAGATCCTGCAAAGACAGAGACCCCCACCAGAAAATCGTCTTCATGGAGGCAGCTTTTCAACCGCAATCTCCCAGCGAATATGAGTCTTCCCCCAACTCTCAGCAGCAGGAGCAGCCTAGGGGGTCCTCTCTCAGAGGTCCTCTAAAACGAGAGTGGAAAGTTCTGCGAATGAGCCCAGAGACAGCCACATGCAGTCTCATCTCACTTGATATTGTTGGCACCCAGGACTTCTCATTCTGGTGCCCATAACTCATGACCATTGTCAGCTACCAGTACTGCTGACAGGCCCATCGATCCTTTGGGCACGGGCACCAGGTCTTCAGTACTGAGGGACCAAGAATAAGCACTCTAAGACGCTCCTGGTATGTGAGTTGGCCTTGGTACTGCCACCAGCAATTTACCTAACACCAGCAAGACTTAGTGCAGACAAGGTCTCCATCCCCTCCAACATTGACACCAGGACTTTCAGCACTGGCGGAATTCCACCAAACAAGAAACCTTGACATACAGGCAGGCATGGAGGCAATGAGATTATGGAGCTGGTGACTCTTTCACACCATCATCCAGTCCACAGCTTACCTCCTGATTACACAGAATCAGCAGTGGCCAGTCTCAGTCACAGATTCCCCCATGATCACGAGTGGGAGATACACACATCTTGCTCCACAACTCTTTGCACAATGGGAAGCACCATCCACAAAACTATTCGCCACTTACCAGTACAAGAAATTTCTGTGCCACTGGTGGGGATGGGACAGCACACTCTGGGCAATTCCCTTCTCCTCCCATGGGACAGAGGCCTTATTTATGCCTTTCCTATTTCCTCTACTGCTGAATGTTCTACTAAAAATAGAAAGGGATGGAGTTCACATCACTCTGAGCACTCCTACCTGGCTAAGACTTACTCGTACCTGGCATAGGTCACAATGTGACCACTGATCTCTCTCCCAGCCATCCTCACCACCTCTCACAGGACAAAAGGCATTTTGAACATCCCAACTTGGGGATTCTCTCTCTCCAAGCCTGGCTACTGCTTGGTTCCAGCACCTAGATTGCTTCTGCTCCACAGAAATATGCGAGGTTCTGTTGCACAGTAGGAAGTCCTCTGCTTGACTCACTTACCTGTAGAAATTGTCCAGGTTTCAGATTTGGCAACATGTCCTAACAATACAACATCCATGTCTTTTTCACACATCTTATGCTCTGACCCTTAAAAAGTCAGGACTATCCCTAAGCTCTTTTAGGGGCCATCTAGCAGCTATAACAGCCTTTCACTAATCTGGTGAAATCTCTTCCCTCGGCCTCCACTTCCTACCCCCATGTGGGATCTAAACCCAGTACTGAAAGGGAAGATTAGGCCGCCATTGGAATCCAGAGCCACTTATTTGCTGATGTATCTATTAAAAAAAATTTAAAAATGCCTCTTTGATAAAGATTACCTCATCCAGAAGAGTAGGAAAGAAAGTAACCCTAATGATACATCCCCCTTCCCAGTATTCTTTCTGGACAGTTAACGCTTAGGCTGCATCTAAAATTCATCTCTCAGGTAAACTCTGTTTCACATTAATCAATTGATTCACCTGCCAGTCTTTACATCAAGGCTGTAGGGAGGGAATACTTCATCCTTGTAGTGAGTCAGTATGGCGTCCTGCAGACCCGGAGGCAGAGGAGGCTATGCAGAGGCCCTGGTGGGCGACGCTGGAGCCAGGAGACCAGAGGCCTGCCCCTCAGAGGGCGGGGCTAAGGGCTAGAAGAGCCAAAGGCGGGGCTCAGGACCCATTGGAGCCTGGGCCTCCGGGCAGGGAGGACGTGCCTGCACGAGCTCCCCAGCGCCAAGGGCAGAGGGCCTGCCGCCGCCTGGTTAGGCCGGAGGAGCAAGCCCCCAGCGGCTCCGAACGGCCCCGGATCCAGATGCCCCAGGGGGACTACCCAGACTTCCCAGACCTGCCCGGACCTTCACACCGGCGGAGACCCCCTTCCTTGGGAGGAGCCCCCGAAGCAGTTCGCCCCAGAACCCCGGCGGATCCCTATACCCCTCAGGCCCCGGAACGCCTCAGGTCCCCGGTGCTACCACCGCCCGACTATCCCAATGATGTGGATATGAGTGACTGGCCGGAGCCCCCAAAGGTGGAAGACCTGGAGGAGACCGACCTAGAGGGAACCCCTGACCAGATGGACTGGGACCTTCCGCCAGCGGAGGCAGAGGTAGGAAGTGGCCCGGGGAACGACGCTCACGAACCCATGGCAGTGTGTTGCGGCCTGGATCCCCACTGCTGTGGTCGCGTGTGAGCGATCCCCAGGGCCCCGGGCCGGGTCGCAGTGGAGTGGGAGGGCCTGCAACCCCCTACCCGCTCCTTGACAGGGCCAGCCCGCGCTGAGCCTGTCTGTAAACCCTTGTGTTGCTGCCCCGCCCCAAACTGAGGGCTGGGCCGGTGCTTAACCCTTGTGCTGCTGCCCTGCCCTGGACTGAGGGCCGGGCCCAGAACTGTATTATTACTTGGGACTGCTGCCCTGCCCTGGACTGAGGGCCGGGCCCAGAACTGTATTATTACTTTGGACTGCTGCCCTGCCCTGGACTGAGGGCTGGGCCCAGAACTGTGCTATTACTTGGGGACTGCTGCCCTGCCCTGGACTGAGGGCTGGGCCGGTGTTTAACCCTTGTGTTGCTGCCCTGCCCTGGACTGAGGGCTGGGCCGAGAACTGTGCTATTACTTGGGGACTGCTGCCCTGCCCTGGACTGAGGGCTGGGCCCAGAATTGTACTATTACCTGTGAACTGCTGCCCTGCCCTGGACTGAGGGCTGGGCCCAGAACTATACAACTCTTGTGAACTGCTGCCCCGCCCTAGATTGAGGGCTGGGGCCTGTATGGTGTTGTAGCAGTGAGTACAACTGAGTACGGGCTGGTGCTCTAACCCCCTTTTTGCTGCCGCCCGCCCTAGGCCAAGGGGCTGGGTGTCACTGGGCTTGTTACAATCCTCAAGCTGTCAGGAGAGTCCCGGTCTTCTTCCATAATGGGATGAGTACCTTCAGAAAGTCCCCTAGACTTTTCTTCTACATTGTGGAAGGAGCCAAGGGCTCAACAATATGAGCCCATAGGCTCTCTATGTGGGTCTCCAGTTGCATCAAACATCGTTATCAAATTTGAAACATGACCCTTCCAGATTTGATTTGTAGACACTCCACAAGATCTCCTCAGCGGTCACCTTTGCAGTAATGTCCCAGTCTTAGAAACGTGGAGACCTGTGACCTGGGCATCACTTCACACTTACACAAAGAATTATGCAGTCATGGAGGTCTCTGCCTCTGATGCCATCTTCAGCTCCACAGTTTTGTCATCTGTAACTGACCTGATTCCAAAGTCCTAGTCCATCAGAAGCACTGCTTGGGAGTCATTGGCAGGGGGTGCTGCTTGTAGAAAAAGTTAGTCACCTTGTGCAGTAACCGTGTTTCTTTGAGAAGTGTCCCCTTTTGTGTGCTCCATTACACACCCATCTGCCCTCTCTTTGGGAGTTCTAGTCAGCAACTCTGTGGTAGAAAAGTAAGGGGAGAGGGATTAGCCTCTGTTCGCTGGCTGCCTTTGTGGTGCTACACAAGATGAGACAATGTACGTGCGAACCCAACAAACGCTGCTGCCAAAGTTCTTGTATCAGCAGCACGGAGATACAAGCACACCTACCTTGGAGCACCCACATAGGCACACATATTGAAGAACCATCATTACTGCCCTGGCAAGTATCTATTTCTGTATACTTGGAAGGAGAAAGCAATTAGGAAATGAATTTTCATTTTATGTCTCCTACATTTGTGGTTCTCCAAAATTTCCTTCTGTGGATAATTTTTGTAGAAGACAAACACATGGATACACCAGGGGCCCTTTATATTTGAGATCATCAGTGACTTAATGAGTCAATTAGTTACCCGCTGAACCCTTCTGTATTCCATAGAATTTTGGGCACACTACACCAATGAAATAAGAAGAAACTATTACGATAACTTTTTAAAAAACGTGGAAGTTGTCGACTTTTTTTAAATAGTGCATCAGTCTTTGTTAATGCTGCTACCATGTGCTGCTGGGAATGTTTTTTTGCAAAATGTAAATCTGAGTATTATGGGTTTTATGTTGTTTATGTATAAGCCAGTGAGTATGTGTGTGGACTCATAAATTAGGCTAAATTATGACCACCATGTGTCAGTCAGTGTGCCAAAGAAGAGGAAGGCTGTCCTTCATCACACCCCTCCACATCACATCTCTGCACGAAGCAGGCAGATATTTGGTAGTCAGCTACTTAGGCAGGGGCAACTGGTGAGGGAATCCGGGGCGGGGGGAGCCATCAGACATGTGATCCCCCAGCCTGGGGAACAGCCAGGACAACCCATTCTGCCTCAAGCCCTGCCCCTCCATGCCCCCCTCCACTCCTGCCCTGCCTAACCCCATCCTTGCTCTGTCCCTTTCAGCCTTTGCTCCGTCCCTGCACTGGCTCTTCCCCTCAACCAGTGCGGCCCAGGGAACTGGCAGGACTGGATCTCTGGTGTTGGCAGCAAGTGTCTAGCCACCCACTTCCTCACTCGCCAGCAGCAGGAGGAGAAGCAGAGCAAAGCATTCCCGAGTCACTCTGCACCCCCAGCCTCATCCTTCCACTTATCACTTGTGAGTGTAGGGGCAATACCACCCTTCCTCCAAGCAACACAGTCAGGAGAGCAGAGCAAGCTGGGGCTGCCTTAATCTGCTTCCTCCACCACTGCTGGTGAGCATGGGGGCCACGGCGGGTGACCCTTGCTGTGACTCCCAGGCACCCTCCTAGTTTTCCCCCCATGCCCAGGAACTCTGGCCCCTTTCATCCATGGCTTTGTGGTAGGTTCTTGTGCCCCTCATGTCCCCCCATGTACCACCTTCATCCCCAGGAATATTTTGGAAAACAAGACGGCCAATACTGGTCACAGAACTCCAAGCCTCCTCAGTCCAGAAATTGACTTAGCTCCTCCTTCCTGACTTGTAGCTTGTGGTTACAGGACTTCAATGTGGAGTACAAGGTACACCTGTAAAACATTCATGGCAAGTGATGGTCTGCAGTGCATACCCCCAGCACAGCTTGTGTGCATTGTGCCTCTGGAGGCTCCCGCTCAAGTGAAACACCTTCTGCAACCTCCCTGTGTGATTGTAGCTCACAAAATTGTAACATGTTCTATCATTAACATCCCTCTCTCATATATATGGGGGATGTAAAATGTTACTTTGTACCACTCACATACAAAAAGTTATATACTCTGCATGTAGTGAAATAAGCAGTAATGGGTTGTAAAATATGTCCATATCAAGCCTGATGTTAAGTCCATCAAAATTTTTCCAATGGCTCCTTAACTGTTTAGAGAAGGCTAAGGAAGATTTTATATTTTATGGACTAATAAAAATGTTTGCTTCCACTTCTCACTCCACTATATTCCATTGATAACAAGCATTACTAGAAGGATGACTTTGTTTTTATTCTGGTTTCAAGGTTGAGAGGCTGTGCCCATGGAACCCTGTGTTAAATTAATATTATTTGTAAACCTGAATGATTATCAGAACCTAAAATACCTGATGAATTTTTAATATTCCATCTTAAAGTAAATTGTTCTCTAGGAATGTTTATGTATCAGAAAGTAGCCAGAGTATGTGTGTGCTGGTTGAGAGGACTTAGCATTTGGTCAAAATCATGGATTTATCATTCGCTTACTTTATAACATAGTACAAGCTGTGCTTCATGGTGTTGAGCCAAGTGCTGTCTGTCTTTAGTGTATGTTTTTAAGAAGACTTAGGAAATGTCTGTACATAGACAAATACAGATCTGGTTCAACCTGTGCTTAAAAGATCTTTTTCTTCTCAGTTTTCACTTTTTAGTTTAAAGTGATAGAACCATGAATGCTATTAAACTGGTACATTCTTTTGGCAACTCTCCATTTAAATGCATCTCACTCTGTTGTACATGGTATTTGCATATTTAGCAGAACAAAACAGTAAGTTGGTGGATTTGAAGCTGAAGAAGCTCCTAGAAGCTCAGCCACAGGTGGCAGATTCATTCTCCTGTGCTGCTCAGAAAGCTGTAACTGATAGCTCAGAGCAAGACATTAGGGTAAGTTTTGATTAATGCTTTTATCTTACTACATATGTGTTCTGATTTCTGTTCTGTACTTTATGATGAGGATAATTTCTTACCAAATCTATCACAGTAAGAAATGCAGAGACTCTGCAGGGCCGTACAGCTGCATAGTTTGCCATGGAGTAGGGCTCTCTGTGTATTAATCAACACGTTTTCTGTTGCTATTATGATTTCTTTAGCCATACTAACCCTGGCTGGCATAATCCTAAGATCTGTCTGACCCCCTCTAAATTCTTACTTTTGAGCTTACCACTTAAGTCTGACATGAAAGAAGGGACAGTGAACCCTGACTCATTCCTAAGGAAGTCAGTGGCAAAATTCTCATTGGCTTGCAGTCAGTGCAGAATTGGATACAAGGCATTCTTCTTCCCTATCAAGAATTACCCACCTATCTGGCCCAATCAAAACTCAAATACAGTATGTTGTAAAATATACATACATGTCTGTGTAATCTGGAGGTGCATGATTACAGCAAAAAGACAAGTAGGTGTGTTGTATGTGTTGTCAGTCTTTAGCGCACATGGTTTTAACGTAAAGTACATACCTAGGAGTTTTCCGTTTCATTTTCTCCATTAGGCCCTTTTAAGTTATTACAACTACATGGAAATAACCCGTGGATGTCATTAATATCTCTATGGCTTTGGGGCACTTGCGGTTGTGTATAACTTTTCACCCACCTGCAGACTGTGGGGACAGCACTGCTGACTGAAAGGATTTCCTTCCCCAGATACAGAGATGCTTTGAAGTCCCAAAACAATGACTTTCATTGCTTTTCCCTTACACTGTCGGTTTCTATAAATTGGTGATGAAAGTGTGTGCCAGCAGCAGAGGACTTTCAGTCTCTATCTTTGAACAAAAGGAAGCCGGGATCAAGTCTGATTTTTTGCGTTCAATTTAGCTTTCTGCAGTGGATTTAATGCAAAATGAAGCTGGCCCAAGAATAATACAATGGATTGAAAAGGCTAACTGAATTAGTGAGCTTAGAGGAATACATTTGTAAAGTGGCAGAAGTCCCTAGTCATAAAAAGGTTTCTTAAAATGGGATTTGCTTGCTAATCGCACTGATATTTTAGCATGTTGCCAGACCTAAAAAATTAGCCTTGTTTGTTTATTTTGGTAAAGACTTGAGTTCAAACTGTCAAATAGCTATTATAGTAACAACAGGAAGCCACTTTTTATTGAAAACCAGAATCATAACAGCCCAAAGACATACATCTGAGAAGACTTACATCTAATGAGAGTGATACTTTTTTTTAGGCGTAATTCAATAAATGACACACAAGCACCTTCATTAGGGCAATTTGTCATCAGCTAACCTGATGAAAATGGTGTTTATTTATAAATCTTTTCTATAGTAATTGATTTTTTGAGTACTCCCACAAAAGGTCCAACTTAACAGCATGCCGTAGTGTATGTCTTTTTAACGAAGAGTTTAAAAATGGTATTGCAAAGAATATATGGTGTCCATCTGTTCTCATGGAGCTTTCCGCATTGAGTTGGATTTGTGTTTTAATAAAATGCAGTTTACACATTTATAAATGAGGCATTCTGTGTTTGTGGAAAAGGATAAACTGTTACCTTCCCTTGAGGATTCTGTATCCCAGGCCTCCTCCAGGCTAGAGAATAGGCCATTGGAGAACTCCCTCATTACTGATTGTCTCAATGCAGAGGAAGGGCAAAGTCTTGGTAGCTTTTGATAACCAGTTTCAGCATTCAGCAGGCTTAGCTATTAGTCATGCATCTTAGCCTTTCCCTATTTACTTTCAAAACACTTAATAAAAATAATAAAAGATTAGGTATAAAATGAAATATTTGTTTGGTACACAGCACCTCGGTATCTGCAGTTTCCACACATTGCAGTGATTCAGTCTTCTGGGATATTTCATGTAGATAGAACCATTTGAATTTGTTACCAGTATTAACATAGGAAGCCCTGGAACAGATAATTGTCGTTTCCTTAGCTGTAAAAGGCTTACTTACAAATCTGGCTTTGGAAAGTTATAGCTGATGAAATGCAGTTCAGTGGGATAGTATTATAATCCTACCTTTTAGCCTTCATCCAGCATTAGTAGTTTATCTCAATGGGCATAAAATTAGAAACTAGTTCTTCTTGTCATACAAGTATGTGAGAGTATACAAAAAGATAGAATTCTTTACTGGGCAGAATGTGAGGGGGAAGGACTAAAGGCAACATGCTTTTAAAATGATATATGTCATGTTTAGCAGTATATACACAGTGCAGGTTGGCACTAATGAGTACCATGCAGGATGAATTAAAGTTGTAAAAGTGTTATCTGTCATTTAAAATCCACAGCACTCAAAGATATTGGCCATAGTCAACAGATCTTGCTGTTGAGTAATAGAGTCGAGAGTCCTGCCTGAGGATGCCAAAGAAACCAAAGGCAATTGCCTCCCAAAAAAGTTCATCCCTCTGCTCTTTTTTCAGCCACTCCTACTTTTATCCCATACAAACAGCAGTCTGAGTTTTGATACTCTCCGCAAAACCCACATTGTGTTCTGTCTTTGAAACATACCTTTCCAATGTCTGAGTTCGCCTGTGTAAACAAAGGAATCTGTTGTATCTCATGTTTTTCTGACAGAATGGAACAGAAGAACATCGTGCTGAGCGAGCACAAAAAGCAACAGAACGTTTTCGAAATCCTGTTGTGTTCAGTAAGGACTCTACAGTCAGGAAAACTCAGCTCCAGTCTTTCAGTCAATATGTTGAGAACAGACCAGGTAGGAGAAAATATGAAACATGTTTTCCCATCTTATGATTTAATAATATTTAACAATAAATATATTAAAAAGCTGATAACAAGTCCACATTTCAATACACAAATATCAAGCTTTATAATAATTTTACATGTCTTTCCCCTTTTTTCAAGAGATGAAAAGGCAAAGATCAATACAGGAAGATACAAAGAGAGGAAATGAGGAGAAGGCAGCGATAACTGAAACTCAGAGGAAGCCATCAGAAGATGAAGTGCTTAATGTATATTAATTTTTTGTCTGGTTTCATGATTGCTGATAATTCCAAACTGTATGTGGAAATAGTGCCTTTATTTGTTAAAATGAGATGTTAGGGTTTTTTAGATGTCAATCTCTGGTGCATTCAAAGCAGAGTGAGAGGGGTGCGCTGTTGAATTAGTCTGCAGTGTGGTGATAATTGTCAGATAAAAAAAAATGAATTTTTCAGAGTTCTACAGCCCTAGCTTCCTTGAGACATTTCCATCAGGGCACTTCCCATAAAGAGATTCCAGTATTGATCTACCGGGAGGATTTTAATTATTACAATAGCAGATACCGCAGAGCTGCAGTTAGAGGGAAGAGTCACATGAGACCTGCTAGAATTTCTCAGCCAACCCATTTTGTTGGCTTGGGTTAATGGGTGTTCAACCTTTCCATTATCCAGATCAGCCGTGAATTACTAGCTGAATGATGTTTGCATTAATATAATATATATGGTAATTTCTTCACTTAATTAACGGGGAGGTTCAGCTCAGTAGGGGTATGGGCTGATCATGTGTAAAATTGATTTGTGAGGGAAATATTTGATAGACCGCAGGGAGAAAGCTGCTTTTGATGGACAGCTGTGGGACACAAGCAGGAAGAACAAGTTTTAACCTGTATTTTTTGACTGAAGCACAGCACACTTTTTGGTGGTGGTCATTTGTCGCTGTCCACAATTTGTCTAAATGGTTTTATTCTTTTTGCTGAAGCAATTCAGACTCCATTAGAGATTTTGTAAGGCTGTGACACCTATGGTCAGTCACCTAACTTCTTAGCAATCTCTTAGCTACCTTATTAGCACAGTTGTGCTTTAGCAAAGCTGGTAAGGTCTTGCTCAGTGAATTCACGTTGTAAATGCAGATAATACACATGAACACTTGGAACATTTCATCGTGACACAGCATTTCTTTTCATCTTCTAATAGCATTGTGAACAACTCTGCACTATGACATTAGTGACATTTTTATAATGTTTTCAATTAATTGTAGTTGAAAAGCAATGTATTTCACATATGCATAACTTCAGCTGGCCCACATGAATTTTCTTACTCATGTACTCCACACCTCAGTATTTTTGTTGTATGAAGGAAAAAAAAAGTTTCCTTTGGAACAGATGCTCTTTTGTTGATACAAGCGTGGTGTATTGGAACAGTGGGCCTATTTCATCAGATCACCAAGACCTGAAAGTTTCCTACTAGTTACTTACAGTGGTGGGACCTACATCCACTCAGCCTCCACAGTGAATGCATCTTTGATTGAAGTAACACCCTTCTATCCCTATTGTCTAATAGTGAAGCTGTACAGCTTCTTTCAGAAATATTTACTGAAAAACAACTGAAAAATTTCAGTCGCATTAGTTGTGACTGTCTAATCCAGCAACAAGTTAGCCATGATAGCGAAAGACAGATGATGAAAGAGCTTGCATTCCCCCACCCTATTCCCTAAGGAAAAAGGTTGTAGATACATCCCTTTGCAAAGGACAAGAGGAATCTGAAAACAAGCCTCTTCTGTGTTAAGCTTCTCAACCTTAAAACTGTCCCAAAAAGCCTTAGGGAGAACTCCTGAAGGCTTATTGGTGATTATGAAAAAAACGTGGAGGAGTCATCGCTGAAACAGTAGTATTTTCCCTCTAACTTCTTTTGCGTAAGTACCCCTCCTATAAAGTTTCAGCACTAGGTAAATCCCCTTTTATGTCAGGCCTCATCTACGCAAACATTTAGTATGCAGCAAGCTGGGGTGTGAATCTGCCGCTTGCTAGCCTGCCACACACTGTCTCTGTGGACCCTGCTGATGTGTATTAATAGTTCATTAATGCATTTTAATCAGGTCCTAGGATAGCAAGAGGTAGATTTACACCCAGCTTCCTACATGTAGACCGACCCTAAGAGAATGTCCCAAACCAAGATAGTGCTCCAAAGGGAGTTGAACTCAATCTGGCCATATGAAAATAACTTTGGGGCATTGAATGGCCACTCTCTACTCCCTAATAAGAGAGCCAAATATTTTGTAAATCAGGATTGTTCATCGAGGATGTCTGTGGAAATGTTGTGACTTTTTTGAGGACCAGTATATATATATATATATATTATCCATCAAGACAATGGTGATATTTGTAGAATAGAGAGGATGGACTTGACTTTTTCCATAGCTGTGTAACTTTTCTGGTATGCAGACTTTTTAAAATGATTTATAATGTCTACATACAGGGGCCTCATTGCAGCTGGGGATTAACAGAAGTGGGAAGGAGGAGCAGATCTAGTTAGTAGTCCCACTGCATCTGAGAGACTGTTCTGTGGATTTTGACACCACCTGTCAGGATAAGAATCAGGGATACAGTAATTACCAGTACTTTTACAGATCATTGTTTACCAGGGAAATAGCCTGTAGTAGGGGAAATCTTCAGCCTTGTCTGGTAAGCATCATCACAGTAGAATTCACACAGAGAAACTAGATGCAAGAAGAAAAGAAGTTTTTTTTGTTTTCCCGATCCCAAAGCTCAGGTTCTGTGTTGTCACCAGGATGGTCTTGTGATAGTTCTTTCTCAAAACGCAGCCTTTAAAAGTTAGCATCTTGAAACAAAATTAGAAACTGGATGCAACAGAAATTGCACATCAGTGTAAATAGTACCTTTGGATTATTGCACCAGCCTTGCTGTGTTCTATATTACAAGAGCTGTTACTGACTTAGAAATAAATGATACAGAATTTCAAAAAGTCAGATAGTCTAAAACTGTAAAATTAACATTTAGATGCCAAAATGTTCTTTAAGGAAACAATGTTGTGGGGTTTTTAAACAGTGCATCCAAATAGTATTTGGCAAAATTGGGAGGTTTAGAATGCATAAGTGTTAGCTTTTTGGTAGCGGGCACAGTATTTGGTTGTTTAGGTAAGTGCCTTACTAAGTGTTTGTGGAAAGGAAAAATGCAACTTACAAGTGATGTGTTTTCTTCTTGTTTGTTCTCTTTAACAGAAAGGGTTCAAAGACACCAGTCAGTATGTTGTAGGAGAATTGGCAGCACTAGAGAATGAGCAAAAGCAAATTGACACCCGTGCCGCGCTGGTGGAGAAGCGCCTTCGCTATCTCATGGACACAGGTACGGTGCCCAATTACACTGTAAACAGTTTTGGCAAATTGAGCGTTCACAAACTCTTATAGAGTTTTGGAAGTGTGAATCTTTGAAGCCTGAATGTTCAGCAAAACTGCCTTGAGAATAAAAAGGCTGCGATTTGCAGCCACCTCTCTGGGCCCTGGTGATAAGAGTGCCTTCATGGGAAGTGATAACTTACCCTGATACCGTGTGAGCCAGCACTATTGAACAGTGTGCTCATCCATGCAGAGTTGGAATACACATCTGTGCCTCATTGATATGCCACTGCTTTAAAAAAAAAAAAGTAAGATCTTCACTGTTCTACTGATTCAGAGGGAAAAGAAAAAAAAAGATTTGGCCAGCTAAAGCCATGTACTGCATGAAACAGAGCACAGTACATGGGGGATGGCTCCATTGACGAGCTCGCTGAAATTTGAGCATATTATCTGGTTACCGATGCTGCACAATTTTTTATTTTTATATTTTTTTCTTTTCAAGAGAGCAGGTTTTAAAAAGTCTGTAATATTGTGTTGCAGGTGCAGTTGAAAGGATTAAAGTATATAGTCAGGTTTTTGTAAAATGCATTGTGGTTGCAAGTTCCCGGCCACAGTGAATGTTCGACTGGTATTAAATGCTGATTGTCATCATGGATGGGAAAGGTTTAAAAGCATCATGCAGTTTGGAACAAATAGTATTTCAGTATTTCAAAAAGAAATAATACTTACTGTAATTCAGAAAATACTGATCCTGCTTCAGAAAGATAATGCTACTGGGAAAAAAAGTTAGTTGCCTCACACTATTTTATTACTAAGTCATCTCTACATAAGTATATAATATTAATATAAACTTAAGATCTGACTTTAACTTGGAAAGCAAAGTTACGTAGAGGTAAACTAAAAATTCAGTCAGATGTTATTAATTTATACTTTTGTATGAAGGTGAATAAACAAAATTAAATACCATGACATGCTGTGGGAATGTAATATAAATCCAAAAATCACAGAATTTTTTTTTAAAATATGTTTACTTTCTAACGTATCTTTGTTAATTAAGAGGGGTTTTATTTTAAAGAAAAAATTCATACAGAAATAATCTGTCGCCTATATGAGTGGACAAATTAGGACTCTGATTCGTTAGCAGTTATGGTCTTTATAAGTGTTTGGGGGAGTCATGACACTGCTTTTTGTGATACTATAAAATTAAAATGTATATATCCCATCACATACCCTTGTGTGCATTTTGGTTGTGTGTGTGTGAGAGAGGGAGAGATTATTTAATCAGAAAAAAACTTATAGAACTAGAAAATGTGTTTTACAACAATTCTTAAAAGGCAGGGGCATTCAGAGCATCTTCTCTGACCAATATGCTGTCTGCATGCATGGTAGCCAGTTCTTTTAAATTTAATTGTTCTTAGTTGTTTGTTTTTGTTATTAATATTTTAAGTCATTTTTCCTAACTTTTAAAGTATGGCTTCCTATTGACTTCTTAAATCAAAACAAAGATGTATTTCTTTGTGAGTGACCAATGTGGGATGGCAAGAGTAGCACAGAGTAGATTTACATTGCAAAGCTGTATAGGCTTATAAATGAAATAGTGATGGGGAGACTCCTTACTAACAAAGGTGCATGTGATGCAACTATAATGAGAAACATTCCTTTTGGATTCTTGGCCTATCAGATCTGGCTATCAGACTTCCTTACAAAATGCCATTTCACATTTACATAAATGGTTTGACTAGTCAGTGGTGACAATTCTGTATTTACTTTTCCAAAATGACGGCGCAAAGGTTGGAGAGAAACATGTTTCAAGACTAGAGACTCCTGCCTGCTATTGTCTTCATGGCCTTGAAAGCAGGGGTTTGCAAACTTTTTCCAAGTGACCCGTATCAGCTCATGTACCCTCTCCCCTTCCATTCACTATCCCATTTGTCATCATCCAACATCCCTGGGGAAGCTACAACAATTGCTGACACGGACAAATAACTTTAAGAAAATGTCTGTGCTGTTTGCTGTCTTTAGTGTGATACGACCTTTCAGGGGTCAGGGGAGAGGGGAACCCAATCTTCTTTCTCTGTTCTTTTAAAGTTCTGCTCCAATCTGTTCTACCCTGCACATGCTTCCCTGCCACCTGTCACTGTTCCACCTTGCTTCCCTGCAGGCGCTTCCCTACTACCTGCTTTCCTTCTCTCACTCCTCTGTGCATACCCGTGGAACCTCCTGATGGTATCCAGCATCACCATACTCTGTCCAAAAGGGTGTCTCGGGTTTTGCTCCTTCACTCCAGTTTATGCAGTGGCACCTAATGGAAGCAGCTGGGCAGAATGCTTCTCTGTTTTGTTTCTAGCTTCTTTTACAAGTGTCCAGAATGGTGGTCTTCAATTCCTGAATGCTTATAAGAGAATCTGGAAACAAGAAAGAGGGAGTACCATCTGACCAACAAGCATTCCTGAACTACCAGCAAATGCTCTGTTGATCAAAACTTGAAAGATGATGCAGAAGGAAATTTCCACAATCTGATAGGGTACAAAATCCCAAAAGGGCCACTGATTGTTGATCTTTCATGGGCTGTGGAAATCCAACCATAGCCATTGGTATACATGTTGAGAAACAGTGTTGCCAACTCGCATCATTTTATTTTTGTCTTGCTATTTGTTGTTTTGCTTAAAATTCCGGCATCAAGATTCAAGAGAGTCCAAGAGAACCTTAGCTTTTGTTATTTTAAAAAGTCAATTTCTAGTCCTTCTGGCTCTTAGGAAAAGCATGAAAACATGAAGCAAGGATACCCTAAAGCTTCAGAAACCAGAAGGGGAATATAAAGGTCCTCGCATTTGTTCTTAGTTTTTAAATAGTGTGATTTTGGAGGCAAATCTTACGATTTTTAATGTTTGGATTTGGCAGGAGACTCCTTAGGAGAACAGAGTTAATGTAGACAAGTTTCCAGGCAGCAGCATATATTCTGCAACAATTAAAGCCAGATTTGATGCCTGCCCCTAGAAATGGGCATTGCAACCTTGGGGATTTTCTCATAATCCCAGTAACTCTTCAAGGGGTTGGGCCAGAGAAAAAAGCAGGAACATTGTTTGCCCATCCCCTTGTCTCTGCTGCTGACTTGGACTTCTACCCTTTCTCCATGCAGTTTGGTAGTCTGTGAGGTCTCCTTCAGCCACACCTTCTTTATATCTGTTCGTGCAGATTAATGTGCATGTGACATCTGTCTGCCTCTACTTCCTACGCATCTGGTCATTAAAGTGAAGGGATCAGTCCCTACCCAAACCAAGCACCATTCCCGCTGGTTCAGTCAGCTACAGTGGCTGTCTAATGGAGAGTGCAGGCTTTTGTGACCCTGGAACATTGTATGGTTTTTCCCAAAGAGAAACCACCCAGGGCTGGTAAAGCATAGACAGTGTAACCATTGGTAGA
>NC_134139.1:18935000-19130000 GCF_033958435.1 Carettochelys insculpta
AGGTCATACATTAATCAGCTTGGCTACTATGTAGTAAGGGATATAGATATATTTGTAAATAGATGCATTTCTCCAGCTCTGAGGCTGGGTCTACGCATGCCCCTTCCTTTCAAAAAGGTCATGTTAATGAGCGGGTTTGAAAGATGCTAATGAGGTGCTGCAATGAATATGCAGTGCCTCATTAGCATAATGGGGGCTGCGGCGATTCGAAAGCACAGCTTTTCAAATCGCGCGCCGCCCGTGGAGACGGGACCTTTCAAAAGGAGCCCCCAGTTTTCAAAAGCCCTATCAGAAGAAGGGCTTTTGAAAACTGGAGGGGTCCTTTCAGAAGGTCCTGTCTCCACGGGCAGTGCGCGATTCGAAAAGCTGCACTTTCGAATCGCCGTGGCTGCCATTATGCTAATAAGGCACTGCATATTCACTGCAGCGCCTCATTAGCATCTTTCGAACCCGCTCATTAACATGACCCTTTCGAAAGGAAGGGGCACGTGTAGACACAGGGTGAATGTCTCTCTAGGTTAGAAGTATAGCACTTCCAGTAATCTTCTCACTTGTCAATTTTTGGTCCCCAACTAACATCGTGTAATAATTCCTGGATTCTGTGGGGAACCACTTGATAACTTATCGAAAATTGGTGGAGATGTTCTGCTGAGCTAGCAACAAAAAAAAAAAGAGATGGGAGCTGTCAGGCATAACAATGTTAGCATCAAGTGCCAGAAGAGGAGTTATAGAGTCAGCTATTCTGCCAGGGAGAAGCACTCCTCCTCTTGAACCACTGGGCGTTAGCTCAGGTAAGCCCCCGCATAACTCCAGCCTTGGCTATGATGGAGCAGCATAAAAGATTATTTTCCAAAGGGCCAAATTTCAAAAAGTTGTTTGTCAGCTCAAATCAAATGCTAAATCAAATTATTCAGCCAAATAAAAGTCAGTGCACCAAACTGACCACTGCTCTGTATCCCATGAGATCCCACAGGGCTTATTAGACTTGCCAAGGGGACAAGACAAGGCTGAATTTTGTCTCAGTTTTGTCTGACTATTTAGCTGTTTAATGACTAAAGCAAGAGAATGAATATGACGTCAATCTGGTCTTGGCGCTCATGAATCATAGAATCGTAGGACTGGAAGGGACCTCATGGGATCATACAGTCCAGTCCCCTGCACTAATGAATGTTGCATTGAAAAGTATAAGTGATGTTACATATTTCTAGAAGCCATTCTACATAATATAGTAGCTAGCAATGATACATTTCTCTAAACTAGTCCACTGACCAATTGATTTAGAGCAGTACTGTCCCATCCTAAATGTTTTACTCTATATTTAGATATTTTAAAAAAACTTCAAATTATGGAGCTGAAACCACTTATTTTATGAGAGAATAAGCAAGCTGTTCTACTAAAATTAGTAAGAATTATCTCTCTTATAAAATGTTTGCATATTAGCTAAATGCGTCTTATACCAAGAGACTTATTAAGAGAATGTACGTGGACTGTGTTACATCAAGGCTATACCAAGCTTCCACATTCACTGCATCATGGTTTCTTTCAATTTGAAAAAAAAAAAAGTGTCTGTAATTGGTGGAATCAACGCACGTAGGAAACTAACCTAAAGGGGGAAGACCCATGTGGCCTAGCACTCCCTGCCTGTGCCTGGGAATGAAAATCCAGAGTGGGCTCAGCATTCTAGCTTGATATAATGGGGGGAAGTCTACTGTAGTATTTTTGCACACAAAGCACTCAGGCATGGACCTCATAAGGCTGCAGAGGATGGCACCTGGGTCAAACAAAGAACTGGTCTTTCTGATGAGTTTGATAAAAGCCACACAGGAATTTAGGCACCTAAACATCAGACTTAGGCACCAGAGTGATCCACAGAGCCACCACTCAGCTGCTGCCTAATCCTGTAGGCATCTAAATTCCCTTGGTGCCTGAGTCTCCACTGTAAAAGTTCCCCAGGCTCCCAGGTTTCTGTCTGTGAGCATGCACAGGGGAATACACAATGCTTTGCAATATGTGCAATGCATTCATTTTTCCCTGCCAATGCATCTTGCCAATGCCTACCTCCCTACACACTTACTTATTATTGACCTCCTTAAATGTGTGTGAAAGATTCATTCTGCAGAAATGCAAAATTTTATGGTTATTGTATTTATGCCCAAACATCTATTAGACCTTTTAATATATTGCCTATTCAAGGAACTAGACTTAAAAGTTATTCTCTAGTTTTGCCCATTTGGGCTGGGTCTAGATCACGTACCAGTCAAAATCGGTTTTGACCAAGAATATATGAGCAACAGCATAGTGGTAGCAGATTTTCAGTACACCTGGAGCTGAGCCACATGTGTCTAGTTCTGAAGGATGGAGTTTACTTAGTTCCAGCAGATGAGGTTAGGGCCCAGCTGTAACACAGTGCAAACATTAGCAATGTGCAGAAGCTGACATCCTCTTCCAGTTAGCTGTGCTGGGGGCGGGGGAAAGGATAAATCCTCTGACATGGTTTTGGAAATTGTTGTTGTTCTCTGTTTCCAGGAAGTATTCTAGCTCTCCTAAAGAGAGGCATTCCTGCTTTTTCAAAAACCAATTTTATCTCCCATTAATTTTGAAAGTTCTTTCTTCATCCCTTGAAATGAAGTTTGACCTCGGTGTTCCACTGACAAAAATGTCAGGTGGCTTTATATGCCTTCCAGTTACAAATGGTACATTTCTAGCCCATGTCATAAGCAAATGAGTAGTGCATTTTGGTTTATGATCTGATAAAAGTAAACCTGAGGGAGCTATTCCTAAAAGTGCCACACAAGGTCAAGGATGAGATCACATTTGAGAAGGCAGCAGCAGCAGTATCAAATACCTTTTGCAAAGTGATGACATAAAGGGCTTGAGAATGCTGAGGCGAATTTGAGCTTTCTGACTGGCTCTTGGTGATGTCAACCCTATGCCTGTAATGACCCATAAATGAGTCTCACTTGCCTTTATTTGATAAATAAATTCCATTCAATAATAGCAACAGAGCACTCAGACTGGCGCACTTCGGGGTGATTACTGACCATTTCAAGTAGTCAAACTGCTGTGGGTTCAGGAGCATGAATCCAGCATTTTTTATTAGGCATGTCCTGTGCTCTTAACACCCTTTTCTAGAAACATGGAAACAGCCTCATTTTGGAGTTAGAGTCCTCTGTGTCTCCTCTTGAGGCTTCCAAAAGTTTCTCTCCAGCATATCCTTTGATGTTGCTGGTGGATGAGGAAATATTATTTCAATAACTGACTCATTCTGACTCTCAAAGGAAGTAGCTTGCTTTCTCTTGAGCATGTCTGACTTCTTTCCAGCTATCTCTTGGCATTATATATAACAAGGTAGTCTTTTAGTACATAAAGTAAAATCCATTTTTTCAATCCATTCATTCCACACACTCTTTCCTGCCATCCTGTGTTGTGAATAGTTCTGATGAGATACATAGAGTAGCACAGTAAACTCTCTGTCAGAGTTTGATATCATCACCTTCGATGAGGATTCTGACGTCATGTTCTTTTGTCATGCTTGATCACGAGGGAGGCTCTTTGGTATGAGGTCTGACCGCTGTGATCTTACCTGTTCTATTATTACTCTCAGAATGAGTCTGATTTTGCCTCTATATATTCACTCTTGTCTCATTTAGTCTGCTTTTTCATCTGTCAGCTCACTTCTTGGTACTCCATCCTGGCCGCGTCTACACGTGCATGCTACTTTGAAGTAGCAGCGCCAACTTCGAAATAGTGCCCGTCACGGCTACACGTATTAGGTGCTATTCCGAAGTTGAAATCGATGTTAGGCGGCGAGACGTCGAAGTCGCTAACCCCATGAGAGGATGGGAATAGCGCCCTACTTCGAAGTTGAACGTCGAAGTAGGGCACGTGTAGACGATCCGCGTCCTGCAACATCGAAATAGCGGGGTCCACCATGGCGGCCATCAGCTGAGGGGTTGAGAGACGCTCTCTCTCCAGCCCCTGTGGGGCTCTCTGGTCACCGTGTGCAGCAGCCCTTAGCCCAGGGCTTCTGGCTGCTGCTGCTGCAGCTGGGGATCCATGCTGCATGCACAGGGTCTGCAACCAGTTGTCGGCCCTGTGGATCTTGTGTTGTTTAGTGCAACTGTGTCTGGGAGGGGCCCTTTAAGGGAGCAGCTTGCTGTTGAGTCCGCCCTGTGACCCTGTCTGCAGCTGTTCCTGGCACCCTTATTTCGATGTGTGCTACTTTGGCGTGTAGACGTTCCCTCGCAGCGCCTATTTCGATGTGGTGCTGCCCAACATCGAAGTTGAACGTCGACGTTGCCAGCCCTGGAGGACGTGTAGACGTCGATGTCGCTACATCGAAATAAGCTATTTCGATGTAGCGTGCACGTGTAGACGTAGCCCCTATGTTCTTAAGCCTTCAAGACATTCTTTTTCATTCTGTGTCATTCTTCCACCAGCTCAAACAATTTGTCAGTTAAGCTTGATGCAGTCTAATGCTGATGTCTTCAGAATGTATGTTTCTGGAAGCTTTGAACATGATGGTTTTCATTTATTCCAGATTTCATTTTATTACCATGAACTAGCAAAATGTTCTCTTTCTCCTGTGACTATTCCTGAAGTCCACTCTGGAGAGAAGTCATATAGTTTTTAGTCTCACAACGGTAGCCATGTTAGTCTGTAGCTTCACCCCCACCCCCCGCCAAAAAAAAGGCAGTCCTGTAGCACTTAAAGGCTAACAACTTTATTTATTAGTAATGAGCTTTTCAAATCTGAAGTAGAGGGCCTTACCCATGAAAGCTCATTATCTAATAAATAAATTTGTTCTTCTGTAAGGTGCTGCAGGACTGCTTGTTTTTCCATATAGTTTTGGTCAGTTCTGGACATATCTAGAAGCAGTGGGCCTGGTGAACATCTTGGCTATGTCTACACTAAGAACATCGAAATAGGCTACTTCAACGCGTATTGTCTACACGTCCTCCAGGGCTGATGCCATCGACGTTCAACGTCAAAGTAGTGACGGAGAACATCGAAAGGAGCCGCCCCGGAAGGAAATGCAGAGTGTCCACATACACAAGTGCTCCCCATCAAAATAAGGGGCCAGCAAAGCCCCAAGCCACTCCCTTAAAGGGCCCCTCCCAGACACACTCAGCCTGCACAGCACGAGATCCACAGAGCTGACAACTAGTTGCAGACCCCGTGCAAGCAGCATGGATCCCCTGGGCTAAGGGCTGCTGCACATAGTGACCATAGAGCCCTCTCAACCCCTCAGCTGATGGCCGCCATGGCGGACCCCGCTATTTCGACGTTGCGGGATGCAGATCGTCTGCACATGCACTACTTCGATGTTGAACATTGAAGTAGGGCGCTATTCCCGTCTTCGGATAGGAATAGAGATTTCGACGTCTCGCCGCCTAACGTCAATTTCAATGTCGAAATAGCGCACGGTGCGTCTAGACGTGACGCTTACTATTTCGACGTTGTGCCAGCTACTTCAAAGTAGCTGGCTAGTGTAGACGCACCCCTTATCTTTTTAGGTTTTGATTCTGTATTTGAAGCAGTGTTCCCTGTAAACTGTGCACCTGTGGAGCCGCTCACGAGAAATTCAAATGCCACGTGCCTGATTAGCAGAATGCTTACACCCTTGCTTTGTGTTTCTGTTGGTGGTGCATATTTGTGTGTGTCTTGCTGCACATAAAAATGTGCATTCTGCACATGGATTGAAAAAAATCCACAAATGGTTGGGAAAGATTAGAGGGAACTTTGATTTTTAAACTAACTGCTGATGGCCTGACTGTCAGTCTGTACTCAGGGAAATATTAGTCCATTGGAAACTTGATCTCCAGTGTTGTTATATCATTACAGAATCACAGAATCATAGGGCTGGAAGGGACCTCAGGAGGTGATCTAGTCCAGCCCCCTGCTTCAAGCAGAATCAACCCCTACTAAGTCATCCCAGCCAGGACCTTGTCCAGCCGGGACTTAAAAACCTCAAGGGATGGAGAATCCACCACCTCTCTAAGCAACTCATTCCAATGCTTCACCATGTTCCTGGTGAAGTAGTTTTTCCTAATATCTAACCTACACATTTCCCTCTTCAATTTCAGACTATTACTCCTTGTTCTGCCATCTGACACCACTGAGAACAGTTTCTCACCCTCCTTTTTAGAGCTCCCTTCAGGAAGTTGAAGGCTGCTATTAAATCACCTCTAAGTCTTCTCGTCTGTAAACTAAACAAGCCCAAATCCCTCAGCCTATCCTCATAGGTCTTGTGCTCCAGAATCTTAATAATTTTTGTTGCCCTTCGCTGAATCTGCTTTAGCAAATCCACATCCTTTTTATACTGGGGGGCCCAAAACTGGACACAGTATTCTAGATGCGGCCTCGCCAGTGCCGAATAAAGAGGAATAACTGCTTCTCTAGATCTGCTGGAAATGCTCCTCCTAATGCACCCCAGTATGCCATTAGCTTTCTTGGCTACAAGGGCACACTGTTTGCTCATATCCAGGCTTTCATCCACCATAACTCCTAGGTCCCTTTCCATCGTACTGCTGCTGAGCCAGTCGGTCCCCAGCCTGTAACAATGTTTGGGATTCTTCCGCCCCAGGTGCAGGACTCTACACGTCTCCTTATTGAACCGCATCAGATTTCTTTTGGACCCGTCCTCCAATTTATCCAGGTCCCTCTGGATTCTCTCTCTACCCTCCAACATATCTACCTCTCCCCCTAGTTTTGTGTCATCCGCAAACTTGCTGAGGGTGCAACCCAGTCCCTCATCCAGGTCATTAATAAAGATGTTGAGTAACACCGGCCCCAGAACTGAGCCTTGCAGCACTCCGCTTGAAACAGACCACCATCCAGATATTGAGCCATTGACCATTACCTGTTGGGCCCGACCATCAAGCCAGCTTTCTATCTGTCTTATAGTCCAAGGATCCAATCCATATTTCTTTAACTTATGGACAAGAATGTTGTGGGAGACCGAATCAAAAGCCTTGCTGAAGTCAAGGTATATCACATCCCCTGACTTCCCCATGTCCACAGAGCTTGTTACCTCATCATAGAAGCTAATCAGATTGGTGAGGCAGGACTTGCCCCTGGTGAATCCATGTTGGCTACTTTTGATCACTTTCCCCTCTTCCAAGTGCTTCAAAATGGATTCCTTGAGTATTCCCTCCATTATTTTCCCAGGGATTGAGGTAAGGCTGACGGGTCTATAGTTCCCTGGATTGTCCTTCTTTCCTTTTTTAAAGATGGGCACTATGTTTGCCTTCTTCCAGTCATCCGGTATCTCCCCTGATCTCCAAGAGTCTTCAAGGATAATGGCCAAAGGTTCAGCAATGACCTCTGCCAATTCCCTCAGTACCCTGGGGTGCATTAAATCCAGACCCATGGACTTGTGCACATCTAGTTTTTCTAGATAGCTCAGAACTTTTTCCTTCCCCACAGATGGCTGCCCTCCACCTTCCCATACTGCATCATCTAGGACCGTCATGGGGAGGTTGACTTTGTCCGTGAAGACTGAGGCAAAAAAAGCATTGAGTACTTCAGCGTTTCCTGCATCATCTGTCACTAGGTTACCTCCCTCATCCAGTAGTGGCCCCACACCTTCTCTGATAATCTGTTTATTGTTTACATGCCTGTAGAAACCCTTCTTGTTACTCTTCACATCCTTTGCCAGCTGCAGTACCAGTTGTGCTTTCGCTTTCCTGATTACTGCCCGGCATTCTCCAGCCGTATGTTTATACTCCTCCTTAGTCAACTGTCCACATTTCCATTTCTTGTATGCATCATTTTTTAATTTAAGCTGACTAAGGATTGCCCTGTTAAGCCAAGCTTGTTGCCTACCATATTTGCATTTCTTACTATGCAGCGGGATCGTTTGTTCCTGTGCCTTCAGTAAGACTTCTTTAAAATACTTCCAGTTCTCTTCAACTCTTTTCCCCTTCATCTTCATTTCCCAAGGGATACTGCTCATCCGGTCTCTTAGGGAGTCAAAGTCTGCTCTTCTGAAATCAAGGGTCTGTTTGTTACTGCTCACCCTTCTTCCTTTCGTCCAGATCCTGAAATCTACGATCTCATGGTCGCTGCAGCCCAGGTTCCCTCCCACTTCTATTTCTTCTACTAGTTCTTCCCTGTTTGTGAGCAACAGGTCAAGGTGCGCATGGCCCTTGGTCAGTTCCTTCATCACTTGTACCAAGAAGTTATCCCCAACATTCTCCAAAAACTTCCTGGATTGTCTGTGTGCTGATGTATTGGTCTCCCAAGAAATATCCGGATGATTAAAGTCTCCCATGAGAACCAGGGCCTGTGATTTGGAACCTTCACTAAGCTGCCTGAAGAAAGCCTCATCTATCTCATCTCCCTGATCCGGTGGACTATAGCAGACACCAACTACAACATCACCTCTGTTACTTCCACGTCCAAGCTTAACCCAAAGACACTCAACTGGATTTTCTCCTTCCTCATACTGGAGCTCTGAGCAATCATACTGCTCCCTCACATGGAGCGCAACTCCTCCTCCTTTTCTCCTGTCTGTCCTTCCTAAACAATTTATAACCTTTCATGACCATGCTCCAGTTATGCGAATCGTCCCACCAAATCTCCGTTATTCCAACCACCTCATTCTTGTGTGACTGTGCCAGGGCCTCTAATTCTTCCTGTTTGTTCCCCAGGCTTCTGGCATTAGTGTACAAGCATCTTAGAGAAGGGGCCAATTGGCCCACTTTTTCCTCTTCACCCAGGAAACCCACTTGATTGTTCCCTCTTCCTTCCTCACTTGTCTCCAGGCTTGTCTCACCTTCTCCTGACAAACCTAGTTTAAAGCCCTCCTCACTAGGGCTGCGTCTACACGTGCACGCTACTTCGAAGTAGCGGCAGTAACTTCGAAATAGCGCCCGTCACGTCTACACGTGTTGGGCGCTATTTCGAAGTTGAAATCGACGTTAGGCGGCGAGACGTCGAAGTCGCTAACCCCATGAGGGGATGGGAATAGCGCCCTACTTCGACGTTCAACATCGAAGTAGGGACGTGTAGACGATCCGCGTCCCGCAACATCGAAATAGCGGGGTCCTCCATGGCGGTCATCAGCTGGGGGGTTGACAGATACTCTCTCTCCAGCCCTTGCGGGGCTCTGTGGTAACCGTGGGCAGCAGCCCTTAGCCCAGGGCTTCTGGCTGCTGCTGCTGCAGCTGGGGGTCCGTGCTGCATATACAGGGTCTGCAACTAGTTGTTGGCTCTGTGTATCTTGCACTGTTTAATGAAAGTGTGTCTGGGAGGGGCCCTTTAAGGGAGCGACTTGCTGTTGAGTCCGCCCCGTGACGCTGTCTGCAGCTGTGCCTGGCTCCCTTATTTCGATGTGTGCTACTGTGCCGTGTAGACGTTCCCTCGCTGTGCCTATTTCGATGTTGGGCTGAGCAACGTCGAAGTTGAACATCGACGTTGCCAGCCCTGGAGGACGTGTAGACGTTATTCATCGAAATAGCCTATTTCGATGTCGCAACATCGAAATAAGCTATTTCGAAGTTGGGTGCACGTGTAGACGTAGCCTAGGTTTGCAAGCCTGCCCGCAAAGATGCTCTTTCCACTTTTAGTGAGGTGGATCCCGTCTCTTCTCAGCAATCCCTGTTCACGAACAGGTTGAACCTCTCTCATCCGAAATACTCTCGTCTGGCAAACTCTGTAATCCGGCATGATTTCAGTTAGCTGCGTGACCACTTATCATGGGTATGGTCATGTTTCCCATGGTCCTGGAAAGTTTGTTTCTAACCACCAGTCCTGGTTCTCAGTGTCCTGTGCTGTTATTTAGCTGCAATTTACCCCTAAATGTCTTCTAAGAGCTCAGTAAGCATGGGAAGTGTTGGTAGTGCTGCCAAACAATATGACTTCCCATGGTATGGCAAATTCTCTCATCTGGCACCAGTCAGGTCTTCAGGGTGCCAGATGAGAGAAGTTCAGCCTGTATTTGACTTGGTTCTCTGTCGTGCCACCAGATGAGCTCCATGTGTGTAAATGTCTAGGATGTTGGGTGAAAATGCTTGTAGTGATCAGATGATTAGAACAGCAGAATTCTACTGAATAGCTTCTGCTCTAATTTTCTAAATTCAGGCCATTGGTTCCCATGAGTTATTTAAGGGAGCTCAGACTTCTAGCTTTCACATTCATATCACCAATTGTCAGGATACCTTTGCTTGAAGTTTTAATGAGTGTCTCATCATACCAATCATACAACTCATCAATTGTGGCGGTGTCAGCAGCTGTTGTAGGAGCACAAACCTGTGTGTTCAACATATTGACCAGCTTTGCTTAAAGGTGAATTGTAATGATTCTATCACTGGGATAAGTGCCAAGCAAATTTAATTTGAGTAGCTCCATCAGGGTATTCTTTGGCTTGTTCTGTTTGCTGTACTGCCTCTGACCTGCATATAATCAGGAAAATGGAATAGAGATGTCTGTACAGAAGTGTCCTTGATTCCAACTCACTGTTCTGTATAATGGAATGTGCAAACAACATATTCATTATACTAACATGGGATGATTAAAGTGCAAATGCTCATAAACCAGCGACGTGGAACTGCCAAGGGTGAGTGGGCCACGAATGGTCTTCCTTCACCTCAGTGGGTTCCAGCAGCCCCCCTGTCTGCACTCCTCTCCCATGCACCTCTCCTGCCGTGGTGCACCTGAGCCCCACGCTTACCTGCTCCTCCCTTCTCCCTCCCAGCACTTTCAGAGCATGTAAATCACCTTTTTTGTGCGCCATCCCCACTCCTTCCCAGAGATGGAATGCCATGAACAGCTGATTTGAAATGTTCCAGCTTTGGATGGGTGGGGGCGGAGCCATGAATTAGCTGATTTGCTCGCTGTGAAAGTGATGTGAGGGAGCAAGGAAGTGCAGGACTCCAGTGTCCTCATGTATGAGAGGAACAGTTGACCACCATCATAAATGCACGTGAGAAAGAGAAGTTTCCCAATTGTCCTTCTTTATGGATATTTTCATTGTCATACTAGGTTAGATGCTGGATTTGCAGTAAAAGTTTGCCCTTTGAATAAACACACTTTTGAAATAAATTGGTAATTTGCAAAAGAAAGCATTGCAATGTAATTGGGGTGAGATTCACCAAATCATTCCAACAGCTAACTTTGGGGTGTCCTTTAATGCACTGTAATCCTTGCCACTGAGTCAGGCAATGTATAGAATGCATGGGAAGCGGTAACCAGCTAAGAATGGGATTCACAGAAGATAGCAAGTTCAGTGGTCAGCCACCTATGCTAGACAATAGAAAATGCTGAGGGCAGAGGTTGGGCTGCATTACTCAGAAGGGAGTTAGGTGTTTCACTTAGCACTGGAGGGACGTACATGTCTCCAGCCATTATTCTCAGTGGTGAACCCTCCTCTGTGTTATGCACCTAACCCAGATCTGCCCTTCCCTGACAAATAACAGATCTCACCCCATTTTAGCAGCCCAGCAGCCCAGTAGCTAAGGCTCTGCTCTGGGATGTAGCAGACCAGTTTTCAAATGTCTGCTCTGCTGCCACATCTCCTGTATGCTAGATCAGTGGTCGCTCTAATCTTTTCCATCCAGGTGTGGCATAATTTTTCCATGTGCACCCAGGCTTGTGCAAATGTGCATCAGCAGTTGAAACAAAAACCTAGCCGTGGGTGTTCTGCTAATCAGCTGGGTGACATCTGAATCTCCCCTGAGCGGCCACACAAGTGCTTAGCTTATGTCGACCACCCGCTGCGGGGACCGCAGCAAAAATCGATTTTAAGTACATGGACTCCAGCTACACAATTTTCATAGCTGGATTTGCTTATCTAAAATCAGTTTTGTCCCCTGGCTTAGAACTGACCTGGGGTAATGATTGTGCAATGAGCTCTGAATGGGTAGGCCCGCTGAAGTTGATGGTTCTCTTTGCCTGTGGACCCCTCAGCCCACACAGAAATCTGTTAATTCGCTGTGGCTCAGTGAAGGTTCAAGAGTTGCCAGTGTGAAGCTCATTGCAGCATCAGGACTTTGGCCTCCCCAAGTATCCAGTTACCAAGATAAACTTGTAGCACCTTCCGTGCACCTTACCTTGGCCTTAGTCACTGATATGAAGACAGCCTGAGATGATGAAGTATACATGCTGATGGGCCAGAAGAAAAGAGTAAGAAAAGCAACCAGCAAGCTGGTGTAATTAAAGTAGCACTCATTCTAATTTAATATATGCATCTTTACACATTCCTTCTGCTCCTCAGTATGAACATTACACCAGTTCAGACTCTTAACTTGCCTCTCATAGCGCATCTGAATTTGAGTATCTGTAGAACTGCCTCTCAGCAATTCTGCTACTTGTTTTAATTTAGTGAGGGGCTGAAAATTAACAGATGGTGTCAATACCAAAAGCTGTTCAAGTTTTAAAACAACCTAAATCCCACAAATATAGAAAAAACAAATTCAAACTGTGGTGATTTTTGCAATATCTGATGAATAATACAAATACTTTACATTTATATAGTCCTTTTAATCCAAGGATCTCAAAGTACCTAAAGCTCACCACATCCCTGTGAGGCAGTTAATTATTTTGATACTGGCTCTACAGAAATATAAACTGTGGCACAGAGAGACTAAGGCCTATGTTAAAGGACACAGGAAGCCTTAGTAATTAGAGTACTGGACTGGAACTCAGAAGACCTGGTTTCTATTTATGTCTCTGCCACTGGCCTGTTGGATGACCTTGGCAAATCATATAATCTGCCCCATGCCTCAGTTTCCCCAGCATTAAAATAAGGATTGTAATGCTGACCTCCTTTGTGAAGTGCTTTGAGATCTCTGGATGAAAAGTATTATTGCTTTATAAAGAAAGAAACCTAATTAAACTGCTGTTTCTCAGGCAGCATCTAGACTGCCTAGTTAACCGCGGTGATAGGAATAAGTTTAGTCAGAGTGTAAGCTCCCTATATCAGAGCCAAGACATTTAGACATTTTGGACTGTCCTTAAACTTCCCACTGCATTGCATTTTTTTTTGTATTTACTTCTTATTGGTCAGATAGAAAGACTTCTTAAGGCTTTTTAGTCTTCACAATGTTTAAGCTCTTATAAATGGAGGGTTTAAAGCTAAGCTTGATATAAATCATCAAAAACTGTCAAATCAATTCATAAGCCAGCAAAGCATAACTACAAGTTTGGCAACAAAGTAATAGTGTCAAATGTCTTTACTCCTCTTTTAGCTTTCTATGGATTTGAGGCATTCCACATTTTTTATTTTATTTTATTTTATTTGTTATTGGAAATATTTTCTGAGTAGAACACAATGTTTTGGATTGTCTAGCCAAAGTTTAGCTATCCTTTTGCATCTTTGCCAAACTTCCTGTTTTCAGTTAAAAAAATATCTTGCTGGTTCCTTAGAAAAGGATTTGCAGGCACAAATATGGGTCTATCAGGACTTTTCAAAGAGTAAATTCACTTGGTTTTCTCTTAATTGTACTGCATATGGAAGTACAGAAGAGTATTAACCTGTGGGAGTACTTGCAAGGTGTAGAAAATGTTTTAATTATTCAAAACTTTATAGAACAAACAATTTGCTTTTATATGCTAGGAAAATAATTTTATTCTGGTACTTTGGCAGTACCACCCTCTGCCACATAAATTTTTAAAGTAAATTTTGAGTGAACTAGAGTTATGTTAAAGATCTGATTAATCAAGAGCACATAGAGGGAGCTATTCAAACTGAGTACTTTGAAAGGTTTTGTTTCTGATTGCCTAGCATTGTTTTGCTTTTGACACACGATCACAAAATAAACTGAAAAATCTTAACAACTATAAGAAAGCTTCTCATTGAACAGCCGCATGTTAATTTCAAATCAGATTTATAGCTAAGAAATAAGTTGTGAAAAGATGTGAGTTACCTACAACAAGCAAGATTTTAGCAATTACTGGCATAAACCAAAGCCTGCATACAAAAGGGATTATGTTCTCTCAGTTCTGTGGAAGAATCCTCCTGTAAAACTGGAACATGTGTAAGTTATAAAAAATCTCTGTCATTCATATCCAAAGCCATTGTAATGTTATAGAGCTTAACAAAAGAACATTTATAACGGTGACTTCAGCAGAATACATTTTCAGTCTAGGAGGTACTGGCTAAGCTTGGGATGATGGTACTAGATACCTATTTCTCCTTGCACTTTCAAAAATTATTATACATTACCTGCAACAGTTAAGTACTGTACCATACTTCAAAAGACTTGGAAATTCTTTGAAGGTGACTTAACACCTATAAAATGGCAGGCTCTGAAAAACTAAAATAAAACCAGCAAAAAAAAAAGAAAAAGTTAAAAGGTTATGTTTAATATTAGTGATGGAAAGACAATATAAACCCTCAAAGTGTGTGCACATCAAGTTCTCTGAAATTGCATTCATCACAGCAAAGAGAAAAAAACCAATATACAGTGAAGTGGAATCTTGTGGAGAGCTTTAGACATTTATTTCAGAGACAAAGGAAACACGTTTCAGACAAAAAGCAGTTATTTACAATTACATATTAAGAAATAGTGGCTTAATCATCTCTGTGTTGGCAGAAGATTGGTAAAATTTTCTTAAGGGAGCGTGTGCTTTTATTTTTTTCACCTTTTTAGGACTTAGCATCTTTAGAAAGATACTTATAATGTTAAACAGAAGACATTCACAGGGCTTTATAAGGAGATTTAAAAAATGTGATTTCATACATGAAATAACCAAAGTCTGAATAATGAAGCTAAAGCATGCTGCTGTTTTGAACAAGATAGTGTGATTAATGTTGCTTATATTATAGATCTATCAATTAATAGCTGTAGTGAGTTATAAAATGTGTCAGAAAGATAAATGGTAATTGTGATTTTCCTGTGAGAAAAATGTTTCTCATGTCAATTTTAGCTTCTTACTACTTAAAACACAAACCAGGAGTCTTGTCAAGCACTCTGCATTTGTGCTTTTCAAAATGCAAGTATTTAAAGAGATATTGGAAATAAATGTTGATACTACTGTCTTCAAAGCAGTGAATTGTATTTAATATCTTTGGCTCTCAGTTTAATTGGCTAAATTATGCTGGTTTTGAAATGTGTTGCAAAATCATTGTTCTTGAGGGGAAATTCCTCTTACTGCCCATGTTGGAGGGCTGAAGGGGGAGCCCCACAGGAATTCACATAAAGAAGCTTAAAACATCTCTCCCGGTAGCACTGAGATAGTATCTTAAAAAGAAAGCACTGTCCATATTGGAGTTAAAAGAAGAATCATCTGCAAAGTTTTGCCTGTAGAATGAGACTGATGAATCTGGGCTGCTTATTGTTTTCACAGCAGAGAACCCAACCGTGCAAAGCACCGAGCCAACTGTGACTCTTACTGATTTCAGCAGAGACCATTCAGTACTTGGGTATCATAAGATGTCTCTTCTCAGGGAAAGACTTAATTAGGTGTGCATTGAAAGGGCCTACAGCAATGTTCCCTCTATTCCCCCGCCACCTGCGGGTGGAATAAATTTTGTTATGTGCACCAAGGCATGTGCAGCTGTGCACTACCAGTAGAAACACATGCTGCCAGCCACTGCCAGCTCGGGGTGTGCTGCAACTCAGCAGGGTGGCATCTGAATCTTTCTTGGCTGGCTGCCAAAGTGCTCAGCTTATAGGGAGGCTCTCCTGCACATGGAGGGGGAAGGGAAGTCAAGGTAACATCGCCTGTGACTGTATTTCCTTTTCAGGGGAGTTATCCTGGGTATTGTAAGCAGCTGGAGTGTGTCCCTACCCTCTCTCTGGATCTTATGTCTCCCTACCTGTTGTGTACAAACAAAGGGTCTGAATCTGAACTTTCACAGAACTTTCAGATCCATATCATAAAGCTTGGCCTGAACTGCAGAATTCAGATCTGGAACCAAACTTCCCCAAAACTTAAGCCAAATGTTTGGATCCAGTATGTGTATCCAGGGCCATCTGTGCTAGTGATGTGCACATATTTTCCTCTTGCTACTATTTAAGGACAGAAAGTTGCCAAGCTGACCTTGCTATTACATGCAAGACTTCCTGCCATGCACCCTAGGTAATTATTTGTCTGGTTTTAGTTCTGTTGATGTACTTTGTGGCAGATGAATAATGTAGTTCTGTGTGCAACTCTCCTGTACTGAACAGCATAGTATAGTGCTGGCTGAACTGAGAATCACAGGCTACCCGGATGAGTTCGAAATGTCACTTCAGAAGTGAAAAATCTAATTTGAAGTATTTTCTGCTTCTCTCTGGGGCACAATCAGCTGAGTGGTAACTAATCGGGTTCCAACAATAGATTGCAGAACAAATCTAGCTACACTTCACCATCTAATGCAGAGAAAAAATAGGAAACAAAAGTGTGGTCCTGGCCCAGCAGTTCTCTGGTTTATTGTCTGCTGCAGCCACTGGAGGAGGTAAGTTCTGTGAAATCCACTAACAAGTGAAGCTGACAGAAGTTGGTGGTTCCAGTGGTCATGAGAAATTGATGAGATGTGCAGACGGTGTTGTTCTGCTGCGCCTTACGGGAGATAGCAGAGCCCTTGGACAGGTGCAGGCAGACCTGTGAGCCCCTAGAGAAGATGACTGGGGTAAAACCTCTGATATCTCTGTTTGGTTGGCTCAGACTTAGTTATTGCCTCAATTGAATATTCCTCTCTCTCTTTCACGTCCACACATACACAAGAAGCGTACTGTCTCTTCTTTTAAGCACTGGACCAATCTTCCTGGTGAGTCCATATGAATCTCCGTAAAAGTTCCTATATCTGTATTTTCCCTTTAATTCTTCAGACAGTATGTTTATCCCTGAGTGTACCTCCAACAGACCAAATGTAAAAAAAAGAAGCATCTTGTAAGACTGGAAGGGACCTTAAGAGGTCATTGAGTCCAGTCCCCTGCACTCACAGCAGGATCTACAACCATCCCTGACATTTTTTTCTTTTTCAAAGCTAACCTGCCCTAAATCCTTGGAATGCCCCCTCAAGAGCTGAGTACACAACCCTGGGTTTACAAGACCAATGCTCTAACCGCTGAGCTATCCCTCCCCACCGCAAGGGGAAAACACACACAAAGTGCTATAATTATTCTATTTATTTCTGTATTCAGTGCTGCTGGCACACATCCAGAGCTCTGAAATTTTAAAAAAGGCCATTGCCAAATGCTAAATGTAGCAATCTCACATTTCTAGTGATTAAATTTTAATTAAAAGCCTCTCCCACACAAAAAAAAAGCCTAAGCATCCCCGCACCCAATCATATGAGCCATTGGAGTCAATGAATAGCGTACCATATTTCCCTAAGGTAAGTACATGACACCCGGAGGGAGGGGTGAGGTGACACCTTCCTTGTGCCTGAAATAGGAGACTGTCCCAGCCAAAATGGGATGGATGGTCATCCTACTGAGGCAATGGCTGCCCTGCCACCCTGCTTGTGTGGGGGGGTGCTCCCCAGCTACTGGAGGGGTCACAACGGTGGCTCCCAGCTGCCACGTGCCATGGAGTGCCAGGAATGGGGCTGCAGGCCCGCTGGGGACCTCTCCATTCTGGTGCTCCTCCTGGCTCTCCTGAGTGGTAGGGAGCTTGGTGCAAAGCGGCTGCTGTGTTGGTCCGGCTCCCAGCTTCTGTGATCCATGGGGAGCTGGGTGGCAGCTGCACTGGTCCAGCTCCCGGTCTTCCCAAGCTGCGGGGAGACAGGAGCTGGGTGGTAGCTGCTTCCCCATGCCAATATGGGACAATTAGCCTCTCTGCTAAAATAAATCAGGACACCTTCCTGGCACCCAAAATATGGGGCTGCCCCAGCCAAAATGGGATGGATGATCACCTTATGTATGAGACGCTTTCCATTGACTCCACAGGTTTTAGAGTAGGCTGTAAATGCCCGAGAGAAAATATGGGCTTTGGAGTGTACCTTGTAGGTTACAAATCCACACCATGTGGGGCTAAGGATGGAAAATTATTTGCAAAGAGCATCTCCCCTTCTTTATGCTGAGCAGATTATAGGTGAGGCAGCAGCACCTCCTATTACTAAGATTCCCCACCACTTTCTGTTTTAAGAACCCGGTTTTGGTTATTAATAACTTTGCCAAGCTTGAACAGTTTGGACTGAAATTTGTCATGCTGAGTTGCTGCATTGGGATTCATTTTTCTGGAGAATTTCATTCAAAATTGTTCTGCCATTTCAGGAGAAGGAGGCTAGGGATGAAAACTGTTCTTCTTTGAAAAATCTTTGGAGCAAAGATGTGGATGTGTGGAGGACGCCCTTTGTGTCAGAGATGTGCCTTTTTCTTTGCCTGTGAAAATCTACCTAAATTCAGATGCTCATAACCCTTTGATAAATCTAGATTTGCACATGCTCAGAGAAGACCTTTGAGATTTAAGCAGCTAGAAAAAATCTGTGCGCACTGAGCATACTCAACCTCTCACCATTCCTAGAGTTCATAAGTATGTCTGTGCTCCTGTCCCACAAAGCGACTGACCATACTCTGTCCCTTTAAAGCGCCCGTGTGACAAGGCTGTTCTCAGGGTCCCCCTTGCTGGCACTCATATAGGCTACATCTACACTAGCAAGTTTTTTCAAAAAAGCTGGGGTTCTTTTAAAAAAATCCCATGGAGCATCTGCATGCAAAATGTGTTCTTGCGATGTTAAATTGGAAGAATGCAGCATGTCTTCCAGTGGCCCTCTTCCAGATGAGGAAGAGCGCCATTTTTCCAAAAGATTCTTTTGAGGAAAAAAGTGGATAGATGCCCCAGGGGCCCTTTTTCAAAAGAGCAGTCCTCGTGGGGCTGGATTTTTCTATCCCCAGCCTGTTCTTTTGAAAAAGCAAGGGCTGTGTGGATGCTCTCTATTGAAAGAGTGGATTGATTTTTTGATTCTTTTTTTGCATGTGGATGTACTCTTTCAAAAGAAGTTTTTTCGGAAGAGATCTTCTGGAAAAACCTCTTTCGAAGGAAGGGTGTAGTGTAGACATAGCCATTGGGTGGAGGAGAAAGCCACTGATCTGAATATAGAAGGACAAGTGCTGGGTATTGTCGGGGAGGATGATGGGGAAGCAGATTGGGATAAGGAGTCCACAGTGAGAGAGACTGGGACATGGAGGGAGGAAAACTGAAATTACCTGGGACAAGGAGTTAGGGTGTTGGGGGCCCAGATTGGTTGAGAAGCCTGAGATGGAGGACTGGAACTGGCAGCCAGTGGGGGCAGGGAACACAGCTGGAGTGAGGGGACATGGTGGTGAGAGGAGAGAGAAAAATCGGGAGGTGAGGGGAGCTGGGATCATCTGGGTAAAGTGATGGAGGACAGGGGAAAGTGAGAAGAGAAGCCTGAGATTGGAGGCTGGGACCTGGGTAGATGAGGAGAACAGGGCTGGCATGAGGAGACAGTCATGGAGACGAGACAGGGCAGAAGGCATGAGGCATTGGGGGTGTGGGGGATGGCCAGAGGAATCTTTGCCAACTGGAAAACACTCCCCTCTGGAGAATGGAATGGAAACCAAGATCTATGAGTTTCACCATTCGTCTTCTGTTAGCACCCAGCTGTGAAACCCACCAGCAAACCATCCTGCTAGTGCTGGACCACCTATAGGATACACCCTACTACTGCTGTCAGTTGTTCCACTAGCTCTAACAAAAGGTACCTATGCTGAAGATCAAAAGGTCTCAACCCTGCTCATTACCCGAGAGAATATGTCTGTCTGTGTCTGTTCAAGAACTCCTCCTAAAGGGCAAGGGCTAGGTCCACCACATTTGGTTCACAGCTTCCTCTTATTGGCTACATCTACACTAGCCCAAATCTTCGAAATCGCCATGCAGCCAATGCATATTCACTGCCTCATTAGCATGCCGCCAGCCACGGCTCTTCGAAATTGCCACGTTTCACTGCCACGTGGCTCATCCAAACGGGGGTCCTTTTTGAAAGGACCCTGCCAACTTCGAAATCCCCTTATTCCTATCTGCTGATAGGAATAAGGGGATTTTGAAGTTCCCGGGGTCCTTTCAAAAAGGACCCCCATCTGGACGAGCCACCCGGCAGTGAAACGTGGCAATTTTGAAGAGCCACAGCCGGCGGTGTGCTAATGAGGAGCTGAGTGTGCATTTCAGCACCTCATTAGTAATCTTCAAAATGGCCATTTGCATGGCCATTTCAAAGATTTGGGCTAGTGTAGACACAGCCATTATCACTTAAAGCAAGGTAAGGATTTGGTTGTGCCAGGAAAATAGGATGTGGCTGGAATGGGATTGCTTCTCAGAAAACCATACAGAAAAGAGAGAGAATCACCAGGCCGGTGAAAGGGGCTGGCTGGCGGCGTGCTCCCCTGGGACTACTCCAGCCCTGAGCCTCCCAGCCTCCCCTCCCGCATCTGAATCCTATGGGAACATTGCTGGCTATACAGAGCAAGGGGACAGTGCATAGTTTTCTGCATTCCTCACACTGGCTGGGAAGTGAAGGGGGCAGATGAACCTGGACCTGCCCCAGCTGTGGGACATGCACGCCTCCCCCCAGTTGTACCCACTGAAGCTGCAGCAGCCATGGAAAGGCACTTCTTACCTGGCCCCAAGCTGCTGTAGTGAGGTAGGGCTGGGAGAGTCCTCTTTCCCTAAAGCAGCCTGCTTACTGAACCCCTCATCCCCATCCCCATCCCAGAATGATGATTTAAATGAACAACAAAAATTAATTGAGTTAACAACCTGAGCAATACTGGGTAAATCTTCTTGTGCCATATAATGGATTTTTTGTGTTTCCAATTTGCCTTTTAACAAACCTAGGAAATTACACACACACACACACACACACACACACACACACACACACACACACACACACACACACACACACACACACACACACACATATAATTAAGGAATGTTGGAAGTAAAATTACCAAGATGGACCTATTCTGGACATGAATCAAGGCTGTGTTGTGAATGAGCTCTGATCTTTAGGACCCTGCTTCATTTGTTGTAGAATCGTAGAATCCTATGGCTGGAAGAGACCTCAGGAGGTGATTGAGTCCACTCCCCTGCCCCAGAAGGGCTACGTCTACACGTGCACCCAACTTCGAAATAGCTTATTTCGATGTTGCGACATCGAAATAGGCTATTTCGATGAATAACGCCTACACGTCCTCCAGGGCTGGCAACATCGATGTTCAACTTCGACGTTGCTCAGCCCAACATCGAAATAGGCACAACGAGGGAACGTCTACACGGCAAAGTAGCACACATCGAAATAAGGGAGCCAGGCACAGCTGCAGACAGGGTCACGGGGCGGACTCAACAGCAAGCCGCTCCCTTAAAGGGCCCCTCCCAGACACACTTTCATTAAACAGTGAAAGATACACAGAGCCAACAACTAGTTGCAGACCCTGTGCATGCAGCATGGATCCCCAGCTGCAGCAGCAGCAGCCAGAAGCCCTGGGCTAAGGGCTGCTGCCCACGGTGACCACAGAGCCCCGCAAGGGCTGGAGAGAGAGTATCTCTCAACCCCCCAGCTGATGGCCGCCATGGAGGACCCCGCTATTTCGATGTTGCGGGACGCGGATCGTCTACACGTCCCTACTTCGATGTTGAACGTCGAAGTAGGGCGCTATTCCCATCCGCTCATGGGGTTAGCGACTTCGACGTCTCGCCGCCTAACGTCGATTTCAACTTCGAAATAGCGCCCAACACGTGTAGACGTGACGGGCGCTATTTCGAAGTTACTGCCGCTACTTCGAAGTAGCGTGCACGTGTAGACGCAGCCAAGGTGTGCAGTGAATGAAGCAGGGGATGGCAGGAGGACAAAGGATCATCTCATAGTTAAACCAGATGAATAGAGCACTGGAAAATTGGATGCCATCCTTGCCTGTGCCATAGAGTTCCTGTGTCACGCCAGCTTTTCACAGATGGTCACTAAATTGTGTGTTTCTCACATTGTGGGTACCCAGCTTCAGATCCCACCATCTCATTTGGTGAGTGCACTGCTCTGCAGCTGAAGTCACTGGGACCTGTGTTTTGAGTACAGAGCATGCTATGTTATGGTAATACAGTGAACAATCAAATCATAGAATGCTGGGACTGGAAGGGACCTTGAGAGGTCATCGAGTCCAGCCCCCTGCCCTCATGGCAGGACCAAGTACTGTCTAGACCATCCCTGATTGACATTTATCTAACCTGTTCTTAAATATCTCCAGAGATGGAGACTCTACAACCTCCCTTGGCAATTTATTGCAGTGTTGGACCACTCTGACAGTTAGGAACTTTTTCCTAATGTCCAACCTAAACCTCCCTTGCCGCAGTTTAAGTCCATTGCTTCTTGTTCTATCCTCAGACACCAAAAGAAAACAAGTTTTCACCCTCCTCCTTATGACACTCTTTTAGATATCTGAAAACCGCTATCTTATCCCCCCTTAATCTTCTTTTTTTCCAAACTAAACAAGCCCAATTCTTTCAGCCTTTCTTCATAGGTCATGTTCTCTAGACCTTTGATCATTCTTGTTGCTCTTTTCTGGACCCTTTCCAATTTCTCCACATCTTTCTCGAAATGCGGTGCCCAGAACTGGACACAATACTCCAAATGAGGCCTAACCAGCGCAGAGTAGAGCAGAAGAATGACTTCTCAGATCTTGTTCACAACGCATCTGTTAATGCATCCCAGAATCATGCTTGCTTTTTTTGCAACAGCATCACACTGTTGACTCATATTTAACTTGTGGTCCACTGTAACCCCTACATCCTTTTCTGCCATACTCCTTCCTAGACAGTCGTTTCCCATTCTGTATGTGTGAAACTGATTGTTCCTTCCTAAGTGGAGCACTTTGCATTTGTCTTTTTTAAACTTCATTCTGTTTACCTCAGACCATTTCTCCAGTTTGTCCAGATCATTTTGAATTTTGACCTTATCCTCCAAAGCAGTTGCAACCCCTCCTAGCTTGGGAACATCTGCAAACTTAATAAGCTTAATAAGCTTAAGCTCCCAATACAGACCCCTGCGGATCCCCACTTGTTATACCTTTCCAGCAGGACTGAGAACCATTAATAACTACTGTCTAAGTATGGTTATCCAGCCAGTTTTGCACCTACCTTATAGTAGCCCCTTCTAAGTTGTATTTGCCTAATTTATTGATAAGAATATCATGCGAGACCATATCAAATGCCTTACTAAAGTCTAGGTATACACATCTACCGCTTCTTCCTTATCCACAAGGCTCCCTATCCTATCAAAGAAAGCTATCAGATTGGTTTGACATGATTAGTTCTTTGCAAATCCATGCTGGCTGTTCCCTATCAGCTTACCACCTTCCAAATATCTGCAGATGATTTCCTTAATTACTTGTTCCATTATCTTTCCTGGCACGGAAGTTAAACTGACATGTCTGTAGTTTCCTGCGTTGTTCTTATTCCCCTTTTTATAGATGGGCACTATGTTTGCCTTTTTGCAGTCTTCTGGAAGCTCTCCTGTCTCCCATGATTTTCCAAAGATGATAGCTAAATGGCTCAGATACATCCTCCATCAGCCCCTTGAGTATTCTTGGATGCATTTCATCAGGGCTGGTGACTTGCAAACATCTAACTTTTCTAAGTGATTCTTCACTTGTTATTTTTTTATTTTATCTTCTAAACCAACCCCTTTCCCACTAGCATTCACTATGTTAGGCATTCCTTCTTCAGACTTCTCAGTGAAGACTGAAACAAAGGAGTCATTAAGCATCTCTGCCATTTCTAAGTTTCCCGTTACTTTTTCTCCCTCCTCACTGAGCAATGGGCCTACCCTATCCTTGGTCTTCCTCTTGCTTTTAATGTATTTATAAAAAGTCTTCTTGTTTCCCTTTATGCCTGTAGCTAATTTCAGCTCATTTTGTGTCTTTGCCTTTCTAATCTTGCCCCTGCATTCCTGTGTTGTTTGCCTCTACTCCTCCTTAGTAATTTGTCCTAGTTTCCATTTTTTATATGATTCTTTTATTATTTTGCAAGATCTCCTGGTGAAGCCAAGGCAGTCTTTTGCCATATTCTCTATCTTTCCTACGCAGCGGGATAGCTTGCTTTTGGGCTCTTAATAATGTCCCTTTGAAAAACTGCCAACTCTCCTCCTTTGTTTTTCCCCTCAGTCTTGCTTCCCACAGGACCCTACCTACCAGCTCTCTGAGTTTACCAAAATCCACCTTCCTGAAATCCATTGTCTCTATTTTGCTGTTCTCCCTTCTACCCTTCCTTAAAATCGTAAAAGCCTATTGCCTCAACTTGGGTGCCCCAAATTAGTGGATGCTTTGGACCTTAATATTGCTGTTCCTCTTCTAAAACAGCACTTGGAGCATCCCCTTGCATCACAGGGGTGTTGTGAAAATAAGTGAATTAATGTTTGCCAAAAATCTCATGAAAAGCCCAAGAGGAAATTAATAATTCTACCATCAGAGCTAAGTTTGAACAGTGGCAATAAATGAAACAAGAAAGCACATGGAGCAAGAAAGAGGAAACAAAATACTCAGCAGTTTCATATTATTAAAGCATTGTTCACCTTGTGCACTAAATGAGACAGAGGTGCTGTGGAACAAAATACTTGCTCATATAATTAATGACTATCATAATCAGGGTTCCTTCTAATTTTTCCATCTATGGGCAGAATAAATTTTGCTATGTGCACTGAGGCATGTTCAGATGTGCACCACCAGGAGAAACATATGCTGCTGTCTGTGGGTATTCTACTAGTCTGGTGGACAGCACCTGAATTTCTCCTGGGTGGCCAAGTGCTCAGTGATCATAAAGCATTACATTCAAGGGGGCTTATTAAGGCTGCACCGACAAATCAGATTCTGGCATATTTTGATGTGTGAGTGCTTGACTTTGCAACCTATTTAATGTTCTTTTAATGGTGTCTGAGCCCAGGGATGTGTGGGTGTGTGCATGCACACAAGTGTGTGTGTGTGTGTGTAATATAACTTTAGATCCAAAATCTATGCTAATTTGGGGGTAAGGCTGTCCAGTTGAAATAAGCAAAAATGAAGGGTCCTTCAGCAACTTGGACTCAGACACTTTATATCTATATTTATGTCTATGCTCTTCATAGGGATGCTTGGTAAAAATCAAGGGCCGGATCCTCAAGTGGCAAAAGTGGGCTTCATCAGTGGACTTGAAGTAATTGTCACAAGCTGACAAACTGGTCCCATATGGATATTTTTCCCTGAGTGTGTGCTGTTTTCTTACCTGACCCAAGGAGTGAGTCGAAATCTCGTCCTGTGTCCTCAAATCAGGGAAGTCACAGGGGCTGCATGTTGGTATCTCAGAGTGCAATATTTCTATGCCTTCCTGAAATATGTTCATGATAGTCTACTTTGTAAAATACGTGACTTAAAAGAATAAAATGTTTGACAGTTATGTAAACCTATTCAAAATATTTCAGCATTAACAATGGTCAGATATTTTGCTCTATATTGTGTATAGTCACATGTTTAATATATGTGTAAAATGTCTTCAAACCTAACGGTTATGTGGAAAATATTTTAATAAATATACAAATTATCATCGCCTGTTGGTGAAAATTATCCTAATTTACCCATATTTTCTCCCATCATGTCCTCATATCCTCATGTAAGGGTGGTGATGAAAGAAAATAATTAATATTTATTGTTCTGGCATTGTATTTTAATTGAGCTATCTTAACATCACATATCTATAGGCATCTAATGTTTGGACTTTTAATTTATGGTGTATATTAAATAAATGAATTAGCTTTGCCATCTGTCATCATAATAAGCAAACAGTAGGAAAAAGATGGGGCTTTGAATACAATAGAAATTGAAATTATTATTTCTGATCTCCAAAGGGCAGTAAAAGAGTAAAGTTGGCATTAGGTTTAACACCCTTGAGGTACATGTAGAAATGCTTTGCAGCCTGTTTGTACTTATGTCTCTCTTTGTTAGTTGCATAGCTATGCTCACATACTAGCAAACTGACCCAGCATTGCTTGGGTATTTGAGTGAAGTTTTTCTCCCTGCCCTCCCCCTCTCCTGTTGGGTTGTGGGATAAAGCGACCAACTTGGCCCCAGCCTCCCACTTTTACACCTGGCCCAGTGATGGTGGGAGGCAGGGCTAGGCACACAGTTGTTTTCCATGGCCCTAGCCCAGCAGCACACACAAAGCAAAAATTATATATAATATGTATTTTATATAGAGGTATATGTATTAGAGAGAGAAGAAGGGAGGGAGGGAGGTAGATTAGCGACAATACAATACGAGGAGAGTTGCCTGCTTCTCTGTGGAATCCCAGAAAAGATACACGGTGCCTATGTGGGTTTTTTTTTGTTTAGTTTTTTTTTCTGACGGTGTCTTAGGCACTCCATTACACCTGTTTTGAAGTCAATATTAGCCTAAACACAATATATGACAATGGAGAATATGCCAGACAGGAGCTGATTCCACTCACATTGAGATAAATTGATATCGCTAGAAGCGGTTCTGAGTCCAGAATGATTTGAGGTTTTCTAGAGACTCAATACAGTAACCTTCAGTGTATCCTCAACTCCTTTGAGTTCACCAGGAAACTTAGGGGAGACAGCTCCTTTCAGGCTCGGGTGCTGTGTTCTGAGGTATCAGTGTATCTTACTGAACTAGTGTAAGACTCATGTTTTTTAATACTGGGACAAATATAGATATAGTGTTATTTCCCTGGAGTATGTTTTATTTCCTGATCATATCTTGGTAATTTATATAAAACCCTCTTTGTAAAACACTTTGCGATGCCCAGTGCAAAGGATCAGCAATATTATTGTCAGTGGTTCTCCAAATGTGGCAGATATATTGCTTTTCATTATCTAAATCCAGTTCCCATTCCTTGTCTGCTACCTAGTTTAATTAAACCAGCATCACACCAACATTGGCAAGAAACTTAGAATTAATGGCATAATATTTTAATACATCCAAAGTCAATACAGTTGATGATGTTAGAAGCTGTGACAAACTAAACAAGAAAAAAAAATCAGGCAACTCAGTGTTAATGTTATACTATTACCTGAGTGCCTTTTTACTGCCACAAAACCTAATAACTCTGATTTAAATATAGGTCAGATCTCGCTAGTCTGGCACCCTCAGGACCTGACTGGTGCTGAACTAGAGATTTTGCCAGAACACAGAGGTCAACCACAATGTGGGGTTCCAGCCGCCAGCCCCGGCCTCCGCTCCTGCCTCCATCCTACGGCTCTGCAGCCACCCCCAGCAGTGGTTCGAGCTTGGGGCAGTGAGGGTAGTAGACCGGGATGAGAGTGGGTGCAGGAAACATGGACCCACCCATGATAAGCAGACATCCAGCTAACTAAAATCATGCTGGGCTATGGATGTTGCTGACCCAGAAAGTGCTGGACTAGAGAAGTCCAACCAGTATATAGCACATTAATTTTAATTTAGAAATTGTATCTTGGTCCTGCTAAAGCTTAAATAGTCCTTTGTTTGCATACATATGCCAAAGAGCCCCTATAAGGATGCAGAAAATTTGCATTTTCTGGGTCATTATAGGGGCTCTTTTGCACACCTGGCTTAATCTAATTCTTGACTCCTCCCCGGCCCCCCCATGCCCCTCTACTCTCTGATTTGCTCACGTTGATAATTTTCTTTCTGATTTGTCAACCTTGATTACTATTTTTGGTTCTCTGTGCCTTAAATATTGAGTCTGTTCTGGTGTGGCTATGGCCTGAAGAAGTGGGTCTATCTCACGAAAGCTCACCTAATAAATTACTTTGTTAGACTTTAGAGTGCTACTTTACTGCTTTTTTGTTTTTATTGCTAGAGGAAGAGTTTCAACTGGACTTAGTCAGATCAGTCATCACCATTAAAAAGACATCACTTACCGAACAGTTCCTGATATGCTGGTAGCAAAGATATCTCAGTACTACCTTTCCATTTGGGGGCGGGGGGGGCAGCTCACTTCTCATAACCCAATCTAGCATGGCAAACTCCAGATTTGAGAAATCTGTCTCCAAATCTGAAACATCCAAATAGTGACCGCAGGGAAGTAGCAGGGGTTGAGCTTTCTGAAACCAGAATTGGCAAACGTAGCATCTGGCAAAATATGTTGGAAGTGTCTGTGGGACATGCATGCATACCAGAGTAACACCGATTAAATGGGAGCTGTGATCTCATAGGCTAGGGGCGGTCCGTCCTCGTCAGTATTGGGATGGGAAATCCCCCATGAAAAAAAACCCCCCACACACAGGATGCTTTGGGGAAAAAATGTTAATAAACAGCATTTGGTGCTTTTCCTGCTAAATTAGTATGTAACCAATTGTTTATCCAAGGGTTGGGGGCAAATAGGGGCAAAACCAGCAGTGGAACAAGAGACAGCAGAGTTATGCCCTTTCAGGATGGGCAAAGGAGACAGAAAGCACATTGAGGGATGGGAAGAAGTGGACCAGGCACTGCCAGTTGGTGTGCAGGAAGAGAAGGGAAGGAAGTAGAGTGGATGGATGGAATTAGTGCTTTTTTTCAGGAAGATAGGAGCACAGTAGCATCGGAAGTATGGCTTCTTTAAGAGTAGAGAACAGAAAGCTGCAACGTCCAGCTGCTGGAGGAGGACCTGCTCAGTGTATAATAAATATAAATGATAATGGAACATGATTCATCCTAGCGTTGCTCAATGGCACCCAATGGGATTACTGCAGGACAAATTCTGGCTTAATCAATGCCTGTGTTAATGGAAACAAGCTATTGACCTGGTAGATATCATGATTTTGTTCGAAGAAGAAAACAAAGCATATATAGAACTAGAGAATGTGCCAGATCACAGAGGTCAACCACAGCCGTGGATCCCAGCCACGAGTCTTGAGCTTTGCTCATGCCCCCAGTCTGGGGCTTTGCATCATCCCCTTTGCTGTGGGGTACTTATTGTACATACACACCAGCCACTTTGCAATGTGTAATATCTCAACTTTTTCACCTTTCAAAATTGTCCGTCACATTGCTAAAAGTGAGAAACTTAGCTGATGGACTCTGCAGCTTCAAAATATTTTGACTAACCTCACAGTCATTTGAAAGGAGAGCAAATGCCATTGTCTCTCTGACCAGCACATTTCAATTTGTATTTAATGCTCATGTAATTTAAAAATTAGCTTGCACACTTATTTAGCCACTTCTTCTTTCATTTTTGTAAAAAAATAAAAAACCACACACACCCAAAATGCAAAAAAAAAAAAAAAAAAACCACACTCCTGGCTAAGATCTTGTAGATCAAGTTTCAAACCAAAAGTAAACTTTCATAGCAGAGTTGTAAAATAGCAACTTGTAATGCAAACTCTGCCAAAACTTTAACTATAACTGTGCCAGTGCACTATTATAATAATCCGGTAGTAATCATGGTCCATTATATCCAATCACACACACTCAGACAAAGGCTGTTAACCTTTCTACTGTCAGGAAAATGTTTCACTCAAACCAAGGATAAATTCCAGCTGAGAAGACCAAATGCGCCAGCCTTTTAAGTGGCTAATGCATTTACCTCTCCCCAGGGTTTGAATAGGCCAACACTTGGTAAACATTTAACAAGGAGGAGCTCTCCTTCCCATTTGTCCTTTTCTCATATGTAATAGATTAGCAAATTTGGTTTAACAAGGGGAGCTGTATTATTCACTGTTATCCCTCTGCTAGATGCCAGCGTTCTTTTCCCAGCCTATCATCCCCTTGCAGTTGTGTGGAAATAAGATTGCCAAGTGTAATTAGCCATGAGGCATTTGTGCTATCAGCTTGCATCATCCCTAACTGTCAAGCAGAAAGTCTCCCCCCAAATGTCAGAAGAGGTAAAAGGAGACGTGCACATGGAATGTCCTAAAAAGGAGATAAAACGAGCCTGACATGGTCAATAATTCTGCACTTGGTTATGCTTTTCTGCAGCATGTCAGGAACTCAATCAAAGCCCCTGCAGAAATTCACAAATCTACCTTAGTGTCATGTTTAGGCTTGGAGAAGTGGACAGTGTCAAGGTAGGATAACCTCAGGCACTCCGTCACATCAGTATCCTGGTGGGTGAGCACATCCGTGTTAATTCCATGCAGCTACTGAGTCCTGCTGTGTTCCCACACTACCTGTCTCCACCCACATCTCGTGAAGTCTGACGTGAAGATGTGCACCAGTGAGTGTTTCCCAGATGTTTGTGAAGCCAGCAGAGCTAAACCCTCGTAGAAGGGGTTAGGGGCTCTTCTTCTACACCCAGAAAGGCTTGGATTTACCTGCCCAAACCTGCTGTGTTTAATGCTAGTACTCTTGGTTTTGCCTATAACTCTCAAAAGACCAGGCTGCTGGTAGACACAGGTGCGAGTCTGTGCCACAAGCTGTTAACAGCACTATCATTGTATAGCAGGGATGGGGAACCAAGAATAGAGGGTAGGCCTCATGAGTGGCCCTCCTTCACCTCAATGGGCTGCAGTAGCCCAGGGCCCACTGAAGTTCCAGCTGTGGCCCCTTAGTCTCTCCCGCCCCGACACCTCGTGCACACTGGAGCCCGCAATGACCAGATCCTGCTCCTCCCTCCCAGCACTTTTGGATGGCATGAATAGCTTGAGTCATGCTCAGTCTCTGCTCTCCCCACTCCCTCCCTGAGCTGAAAGGCAGAGAACAGCTGATTCGCAGTGTTCTAGTTCTGGGAGGGAAGGGAAGGAACAGGGATAGAGTGCGAATCAGGTGATTTACAACACTCTGAAAGTGCTGCAGGGGGAGCCTTAGGCAGGATGGGGCTCCAGTGCCCCCATGCGCAAGAGGCACATGGGAGAGGGGGCAGCCAGGGTACATAGGTTACCCGCCACTGGTGTGTTCAGCTGCCCATGAACTAATTAGGACTGACACACACACACACACACACACACACATACCCTGTCTTGTATGTTTTACTGAAGCCTGACGTTCCTGGGTTGGCTTTGGCATAGTTAATACCAACCACGTGCTTGGTGCAGCACAAGGCAAAGGGAGAGGTGCAATTTGTATCCAGCGTGAAAGGCAGGAGGCCTCCCATTCCAAAACGGACACTCATGCAGACAATCCAACCCACAGAGAAGTGCCAGGATGGAGTTAAACTGTGAATGCTGCTAGAGCTTACATCATCCTGGTGCATTGCAACATCCCTGGGGGCGGGGAGCAGGGGGATATAGTCCCTCACCACAGTGGCACTGAGGGCTCCATAGTTGATAGATCTCAGTGAAGCTAAAGTCCTGGTGAAAGATGCATCCTCAGAAGCACCTAAGGATTTTAGATCCATAAGGATGGTAGGTGTGGGTGTGCCATTTAGCAGTGGGTGTGTGACTTCCATTTAGCAGTCAGGAATGGTGCTGGGTTCCGAGCTGCTGTTAAATGATCACAGAACCACAATAATTCAGATTATGTTATTCCATCTTCACCTGACCAAGTAACTGGGGATGTTTCTTTTGGACCTTTCTGACAGTCACCTACAGCGTTCCTTCTAATTTTTTCCATCCATGGGTGAAATAAATTTTGTTATGGGAACACTGCTATCAGCTGGGCAGCGCCTGAGCCTCCCATTGGTGGCCCCTCAAGCACTTTGCTTATAAGGAACACTGGATCTGCACTGTTGTCACCTCATGATTGTGTAACTGCAGTGTGCTCTGCATGGGGCCACACTTCAGTTGGACTGGCAATTGAAGATTGTGCAGAATTCATCTCAATTAATGAGCCATGTGTCTCACCAAGGCTTGGGCCTGCTCCATGGAGGTCTGGATTCTGCTGTTGTATAACAGATGACACCAGTGCTCCATGATTGCCACTGGCTGCTTTTTGGTTTCTAAGCAGAGCTAAAGGTTTTCATTTTGAAATGAAAAATTCGCAAGTGGCTTGGGACTCACTTCCTGGGAAACTCCATCCGGTCCTGCCTCATCTTAACCAAGGCCATATTGCTACAGCTGTAATCAGCAGACATGGTCTAGCTAAAGCCCCATCAGAATAAAAGAGAGGGATCTACCAGCTGGTATGCTCCATCGTACCCACAGAGAGTATTTCTGAAGCCAGTAGGATCTTTCAGAATGAAGATATTTTTAATTGCCATTGTAGCAATTAATTGTTGGCAAAGACGTCCGAACTTTAGGATTGGAGGGGCACTTTTGTGTGTGTGTATTTACTACAAATAAATAAATAGAATAATGCAACCCAAATAGGCATTAAAGAGCTCATTCAGATAAAGCTGAAGCTGGGACCCAGGAAAACAAAACCGTCAAAATGCCTCAGTAAAATACTAATAAAATGAGGTCACAGGGTAATCAAGTCTAGCTGCTAGATAAATACTAAGGCTACTATGTGCTTTTGCCATAAAGGTACCATTACCAGCATCTCATTGTGTAATCAAAAGATATCTACTCAGCTGAGCATAACAGAGGACTTTGTTCAAATTCGCTAACAATCCTTTTGAACAGAACTGGTCAACATTTTTGGATTTCGCTTTCCATTTTTGCTCAGCAGAAATTTGGATGATTTCGTAAATGTCCTGAAAACTTTACACGTGCAAAAAAAAAATTGCAGTCTTTTTGAGAAACGTTTCAGTGATGCTTTTTGCATTGTTGGCAGACAATGAGAAATGAAAGTGGAAAAACCTCATTGTGAGTTAGGGCCATATATGGATCATAGACGTAGATTTCTCATATTCATTGAAGCCATAAGCACTGACTCCCTGGGAACTTCACAGCTGGAGCACCCTTGGGTAAACAAGTGTGCTGAGCACACACAGGCAGCCCCCAGTCAGTGCCTTCCCCTCCCACTGCATTGCCTCCCACCCACTGTGATCAGCTGTTCTGTGTCATGCAGAAGGCACTGATAGGGAGTGGGATGGGAGAGAGTGCAGGGTGGATTCGGGAGAGAGGACAGGGTATGGACAGGAGGGTGGGGTGGAGTGGGAGCTGGTCCTGAGGCAGAGCTGGGGGCAGGCCCTCCACGGTGCACTGCAAAATCAGGCCCTCTGCCCTTAGGGATTGCACGGCAGCCTCGTCTTAGGCTGTGCTTTTAGTAATCAATCCTTCAAAATGCTGCACCTCTCCTGTGAGGTGCTGAGTGCCCTCAACCAGGTTGAAATCAGTGGGAGATGAGGAGGCTTAGTGCCTCGCAGGGTGACACCAAGAATGCCAGGGAGTTGTGATATACTGCTCGGAAGCCCCCAGAGCTGCCAGCAGCTGCAGCAAGAAGAGTCCATTGACTGGAAGTAGTAACAGTAGTGTCTGACTTGTTTGTGCAATGCAAAGTTGGAGAGATACTGATGGAATCCCCTCCTTGTCTCCACGGTTACTCCCTTCTTTGCTAATACCCCCAGGTGTAAATCACTCAGAAGGAGGCTGTGGGAGGTATGGGGGGGGAGCAACACCATGGCGCCAACCTAGTGTCCCTGCCCGGAGTAGCAGAACTGGTTAGGGGTGTAAGGTAAGTATGGGGGAGGGGAATTAGGCTGCACCAAGCCAGGGACACTCTCTCTGCATGCTGGAGAGCAGTAAGGGAATGTGCCTCTCAAGACAAAAAGCTTCCAAGAATTCCCTCCTCCCATCCCGAGTAGAGCAGCCCTGTATCTCCTTCAGTCCTGTGGTAACACAGTTTAAGCATAAGTGCCTCTATGTTTCCTCTGCTTATTTTCAACATATTAATACCAGGACATGCTAGGTGGCTGTTACAATGAGAAGACTTCTGAAAGGAGGCAGGTCTTACAGTGTCCTGGGAGTCATTGAGATCTGTGGTCCATGGTCATTGTGACTGTTAGCGGAAGACCTTATGTAACGGCCTCTGGTGCAGGATTTCTGTTGGGAGCCTCAGAGCTAACTAATAAAGATGGTTTTTGCCTGTAAAAACTATTTTATACTGTGTGCAAAATCTCTGGGGAAATGCAGAATTTTCACTTTGCATAAATCTTGAATGAAACAGAATTTATCCTGATTTGACTGGGGTGTATCATGTTTTTCCCTTTGGTATGCAGCTTTACTGCAGAGTACAATGAATCAAGTGGAACTTGCCACAAGCTTTTTTGTAACCACTCAAGAAGTCAACAGTAATACAAAGATGTTTTTTTTGGTAGATGATCAGACTCACTGGAGTATTCTCCATCCTTGCTGGGTGAAGTCTCTTCCCTCTCTACTTCCTTTTGTTCTGTTTTAGGCATGGCTTCAAAATCATCATCCCTTGACAACTCCCAGAAGATCTGTAGATATTTTTGTTTCTTAGCCATTGATGTGAAAAGCTTTGGGGGAACTAGATTTGGATTTCCTAGTTTTGCTTTGAGTTTCCGATTTGGACAAAAATCTGTATCTCAATACCCAACTTAGGAAAAATTCACTAGATTTCACATGATCTTTTGTCAAAACCATGGGAGGGTAGAGGTTTTTTGGATTATTTCAGCACAAAAACTTATATCAGACCAGATTTATGAAAAGTCAGTAACTTAAATGTTTTGTGAATCTTAGCAAATCTTCCCCTACTGCTACATCTGCACTATGAGATAAATTCGAATTCAAGGCAGTTAGCTCGACTGTACCAAGTGACTGTCTTCACAGTAAACACAATTAGCTAGATTTAGGCAGCATTAATATCAATAGCTAAATATCTTTGGAACGGGGTGGGTTTAGCATCAAGTTCAAATTTAACAGTTTGAATGAAGGCTAGTGTGGAAGCGCCATGTCCGAATCAAATTCATTAGCCTCCAGAGGCTGACTGGTGCTGTTGCACCTGGCTCCCAGCTACCTGCCACTCCTAGGAGCCGGGAAACTGACCAGCGCAGCAGCCCTGATCAATTTCCCAGCTCTCCCAAGCTGCGGGGACCCGGGAACCAGGCAGTAGGGTGAGTGCTGCCAGCAATGGGGGTTGCAGCAGGGCCTGGGGGGAGGGCACAGAATGCAGGGCTGAGGGAACTGAGGTTCCCACAATACACTGCTGCAAAAGTCGATGTTTGGCCACTCTAGTGTGGCAGTACTAACTCGATTTTGTGTAGACTTTGCGAGAAGTGAGGATACTCAAAATCGAATTTATAAAACCCAGTGTTATAAAATTGATTTAATAACAGAATTTATCGGGTAGTGTAGACGTAGCCTAAAAAACCTATGCTAAATTGTGAAGTTTCACAAGGAAAGCCCAAATCAGTATATATCCTTTGATATTTTTAATTTCTTTCAGATCATTTTGCACATGTCTGTTTTCAAATCCTTTGCTGGCCTAAACAAACCTGCCCAAATAAAGACAGAGAGATAGGCGTGCTAGTCTGCATTCTATCAAACCAAAAGAGCAGTCACGTAGCACTTTAAAGACTAACAAAATAATTTAAATGACTGGTTTTTTTTTTTGGTTTTGTCCAAATAAACACTGTGTTGGTAGATGGTTGTTCTGATTGTGAATCACTTGGCATGAGGGTGACTCCAGTCTGACAATGTTATCTTTTGTCATTCTTGTGGTAACATCACCAAGTCTTGGGAGGACATCTACTTGTGGAGCAGTAATTATATAACTGTCTTTCCTTCATCTTCCCACCCCCATAGCTTTTGTACTAGGGGATGGAAAACAAAGACCCATTGTGTGATATCTGATGCAGACTTGTCTCAATCTTGACAGAGTCAGCTACTGACTCTATCCCTGGGGCAGTACCTACTATTACTACTACTACCTGCATTATGTACGTGGCATCTGCTGTGCAGGTGTTGGACACGGGGCCTGAAGTATCGGCAAAGCTCAGTGCTGGACATGAGACTTAAGTTCTGAATCTAAATTCTGTAGCATCTTTCTGTCTCTTTTTTCTCAGCCCTCAATTCTTGAATTCTGTGACGCTGAAATATCAAGGTCAAATCCACAGCATTTCAAGGAATCAAATATGAAAACAAATGCATCAGTCAGTTCAGTGTTCCTTCTGTGCAGTGGATGAATTGGAGGTAGTACGCTTATTCTCCACCCACACTGAAAAAGTGGATGTTGCATCTGCTAAAGCAGTGGGCAGAGAAATGGCTGTCAATGTCGGTCATTTAAATAGCCATTCTAGATTTTGCAATTCAGAACCCACAGAGATAAGTGGGGCTGGTCTCACTTAGATCTGTTGTTTCAGGGGGTCTGCCAGGAGAGAGCACAATGTTAGGAGACCTGTAGAAAGTTATCTTAGGGCTTGTCTATACTTACTTGTCTGGTGAAGACGCAATAAAATTACCCTCTCTGGGCTTGGCCGTCAACCCCCTGCACTCCATGTACTTAATGCTTTCTTTGCCTCTATCTTCACGGGCAAGGACAGTTCCCAGACTAGTGTGATAAGTGATGCACTGGGGGATGAAGGTGAACAGCCTTTGGTGGGGAAAGAAAAGGTTAGGAGCTATCTAAAAAAGGTAAATGTACATAAATCCATGGGCCCGGACCTAATTCATCCGAGGGGTCTGAGGGAATTGGCGTATATCGTTGATGAGCCCTTGGCCATTATCTTTGAAAAGTTGTGGCGATCAGGAGAGATCTCAGCTGACTGGAAAAAGGCAAATGTAGTGCCCATCTTTAAAAAAGGGAGGAAGGATGATCCAGGGAACTATAGGCCGGTCAGTCTTACATCAGTCTCTGGAAAAATCCTGGAGGGGCTCCTCAAGGAGGTCATTTTGAGGCATATGGAGGAGGATAAAGTGATCAGGAATAGTCAGCATGGATTCATGAAGGGCAAGTCATGCCTGACCAATCTGATTAGTTTCTATGATCAGATAAATGGCTCTGTGGATAGGGGAAAATCAATGGATGTGATTTATCTTGACTTTAGCCAAGCTTTTGATAGGTCTCCCACAATATTCTCATCAGCAAGTTAAAGGAATGTGGATTGGATAAATGGACAATAAGATGGATAGAAAGCTGGCTAGGAGGTCAGGCTCAGTGGGTAGTTATCAACGGCTCAATGTCGGGATGGTGGTCAGTTTCTAGTGGAGTGCCCCAAGGTTCAGTTCTGGGTCCTGTTCTGTTCAACATATTTATCAAAGACCTGGATGAGGGGTTGGCTTGCACCCTCAGCAAGTTTGCGGATGACACTAAGCTGGGGGAGAGGTAGATACGCTGGAGGGTAGGGTTACGGTCCAGAGTGACTTGGACAAATTGGAAGACTGGGCTGCAAGAAATCTGATGCGGTTCAATAAGGACACGTGTAGAGTCTTGCATTTGGGCCGAAAGAATCCCAAGCATTGTTACAGGCTGGGGTCCGACTGGCTCAGTAGTAGTTCTGCAGAAAATGACCTGGGAGTTGTCGTGGACGAGAAGCTGGACATGAGTCAGCAGTGTGCTATTGTAGCCAAGAAGGCTAATGGCATATTAGGTTGCGTCAGGAGGAGCATTGTCAGTAAGTCCAGAGAAGTGATTATTCCTCTTTATTCAGCTTTGGTGAGGCCGCATCTGGAGTACTGTGTCCAGTTCTGGGCCTCCAATTATAGGAAGGATGTGGATACACTGGAGAGTGTCCAGCGAAGGGTGACCAAAATAATTAGGGGGCTGGAGCATATGACCAATGAAGAAAGGTTGAGGGAATTGGGACTGTTTAGACTGCAGAAGAGAAGACTGAGGGGGGATTTGATAACAGCCTTCAACTTACTGAAGTGAGGTTGCAAAGACGCTGGAAAGAGGCTGTTCACAGTGGTCACAGATGGCAGAACACAGAACAATGGTCTCAAGTTGTGGTTGGGAAGGTCCAGGTTGAACATTAGGAAAAACTTCTTCACTAGGACGGTGGTGAAGCATGGTCTACCCAGGGAAGTAGTGGAGTCTCCATCCCTGGAGGTGTTTAAATCTCGCCTTGACAAAGCCCTGGCTGGGTTGATCTGGTGGGTTTGGTCCTGCCTGGAACAGGGGGCTGGACTTGATGGCTTTTTTAGGTCTCTTTCAGCTCTATTGTTCTATGATTCTATGATCCAGAGGCTTGTAATTCACTAGAGAAGTAGATTTTAATATGTCAACACAAGCTACACAAATGCCATAGCTAGAATTGCGTATCTGAAATCGACTTATTTTCCTAGTATAACCTTACCCTTAGTCGCAGTAAATGCTAGACGTGTTTTTTTTTTAATTCACTGACAAATTATTCGACAATAGATGGATTCTACAGCCAGCCACTGAAAACATAGAGCTCTGGGTATAGCAGAGAGACTTCCTTAGTGATTGCAATGTTTGCTATACTTTTAGAAGCTAGGCTGGATCAAGTAAATCTGGTGTTTGCACCTTCCCTGAGAATAGCAGAACTTTAATGTGATAGAACAAGTACTGCTTCATGGCAGGGGAATAGATTAGATGACCCTTGTCCTATGATTCTATGATTCTCAATCTTCTCAACAGAGGAAGTATTTGCTGTGGTGGATCGCACCTATGATAAATAAGGATACTCCAGACAATCAAGCCACCCAGACAGAAGGTATTTTCTAAAACCAACTCCATCTTCTGCATGGCTGCGGTGTCACTTAGTCCAGAAAGTTGCTTTGTGCAGACAATTTCAGGCTACGCTTGCTCTCTCCATACCCTCCCTTCTGTGACTGTTCTCTCAGAAGAAAAATCCTACACCCATGCAGAATGGAAAGGCCACCCATCTAGATTTTCACTCCTGAACTGCACAATGTGTTCCAAAGCTAGGATCTGCCCCATAGACTTGAGGCACAGGAAATGCCACTTGGTATTTTGCATTAGAAAGCAGAAGAGCTTTCACAGCTGCTGTAGGGTAAGTACTGTGTTTTCTTTAGAAACCCATTAACACATTAAAAAAAAATAATAGCCCAAACCTTCCTCAGCTTTGAAAGTTTTCTGCCTTCCTCAGAGGTTGAGCTGTGGAGCTTTGATTCCCACATCCCAAACTTGTTAACTTGTAAGCTTCCTGAGTTTTGAACAAGTTAATAACCAGCTTTCTAAAACCTGCTTGGAGTGTTCATTTTTAACATCTTTTTTTAGTAAATGACATGCATATTAATCATTATAATCATGCTATTTTTTATTTTATTTACTGTAGCAGCTGGGGGCCCCATTGTATTTTATGCACTGTGTTGTACACATATCAGAAAAGACACAGAGAATCTACAGTGGGAGAGAAAGGTACTGTGGTGTCCTTTTTCCTCATTTTTACGGATGCAGAACTGAGGTACCAAAAACTAAGAGACTTGCCCAATGAGATACAAGAAATTGGTGGCAGTGCGCAGAACCAACCCCTCCTGCGGGCTAGTACAGAATCTTAGCCACCATACTGTCTACTTAGCTTTCCACAGTAGTGTATATGGCCAATCAGGGAATGCATACTTATATGTATCTTCATATTGACTTAATTCTATGATTACAATGTTAAGAGACTCAACGATGATTTAACAACTCCTATTTTGGTAGGAAAATCTGACCACATGAACATGTGGCAGTTCAGCATCAACCTGAATGATTAGGTGTTATGTCAAGCTGTCCATCCGTGGTCTGTTCCCTCATGCTTGGGGTATATCCAGCACTGACGGGTGTAACTCTTGGCATGACTATTTGGTTATCACTTAGGATCCTGTGCCTGAGATACCCAGGCCAGCTGTGCTGTTAGATAAGTAACACTGTGGGACGCTGCAGCTGCAGCTGTTGTGACTGTGATATCAGGGGTGCTTTAGGCATTGCTAGGTAGGTATCTCTTAGGAGATGACCTTCTTTTCCCCATAGCAGCTTCCATAGCTTAGCAGACCACAGAGCTCAGGTGAAAATGCTAGTTGGCTTCCCCCCACTCCCCGGCCTTCTAATGATGCAAACTTGTACATATTTTACTTGAACTATCTCAGAGGCTTACAGGGGCGTGGAAGACACTAAGCATTAAGTAAGGGCTTTCTTCAGGATAAAAACCAACAAACTTGTTATGTGACATTCTCTGACCCTCCGGTGACCTTTTTGCACAAGACGTGGGGAGTGTCATACACCTGATCCAGAAACAAAGCAAAAACATAAATCCCTGTAAACCATTCCCATAGCAGCAGCTGGGTGGGGTCTGAGTGAGTAAGCAGGTGCATGCCATAGGTAGTTATAAGTAAAAGAAACACCTTGGGCTGTGATCTTGTCATATTTCGTAAGCTAAGCAGGTTTGGGCCTGGGTCAGTATTTAGGTGGGAGACTTTCAAGAAAAACCAAGGTGGGGCAGGAAACAGTGATTGCATAGGATAGTGTCCTTCCTTGAGCAATGCAATAGTCATGCTGCAGTATGGGAATAATGGGCATTGTGCTGTAGGAGCAACCATCTTTTGGAGGAGATTTAAAATCTGAGCACCCGCACTAGTTGCAAATCCAATCCCACTGCTCACATGAGTATGGCTGTTCGCCCCATGACCTGGCCAAAGGCCAGCTGGATAACCCTTATCGCTGCTGCTTCAATTGGGTTAGGGAAGACATTCTTCTCTTCACTCCTGAAGTAGTGCATTCTGACAGATAAAGCCCCAGTGCTCCTGAACAGCTCCAAACTGTGGGGAAGATCTGATATGGAGCTGAACCAGGAGTTCATGGCCAAATCAAAACCTGACATCTAAATCAAAACCTGACATCTAAAAACCTCAGAGCTAGGTAGGTAGAAGGGCTCTGAATCAAAATTTGATTCTTGAGCCCCATCTATATTAGCTCCAGAGGAGGATTCATTCCAGTCTGGCTGAAGTGCATGTACTTGGCCAAGTTTGTGGAGTAATTTGGATCCTTGATTAAAATACGAATGGCCTTTATCCAAAGCTCACTGGACTCCCATTGACTTCTGGCTTTAAATCAGGATTTATGTAAGTACCAAATATCTGGAACCAAAGCAGCAGAAATGTAACATTTAAAAGACCAGCAACATGATTTATTCGGTGGTGAGCTTTTGGGGGACAGACCCGTTTCTTCAGATCAGTTACATTTCCAATACAGAAATTTCATTTTCAGTACTATGAAATTGATCTGATGAAGTGGGTCTGTCCCACAAAAGCAAAGCTCATCACCAAGCAGATCATTTTGTCAGTCTTTAAAGTGCTACATTTCTGCTGCTTTGGTTTGTTGGAGTACAGAATAACACAGCTACCTCTCTGTTACTAAATATTTGGAAGTGTATCTAGACTAAGACCGTGTTTGCAGATGCTGTTCCTGTGTGTTACTAATGGTCATGCTCTCTGTGGTCCCATTCCTGCAACCTTTCTGAGACAAGTGGTTCTTATTTACAGGATGTCTTATTTGGAGAACTATTCATGTGTTGGCTAAGTAAGAATTTCAGGACTGAATCCGATATTTCTTCAAGGGGGTCAAAAAACCCAGCCTGGTGGAATGGAAGTGCTACCCAAAAAGGAACTTTCCACTGAAAGTTCACAGCTTTTCCTTCCAAAGCAGACCTTTCCAATGTTCTGTTGATTGACAGCATTTCTAAGAGAGACAAAGGAAGGGATTCGGGTTAATTCTGTTTATGATATGCCTTGAAATCTGAGAAAATTATGTGCTTATTATAAGGCTATTTTTCCCTACTTTCAGTCAGAAAGCTCTAAGTTCCCTGGAGGATTTCACGTAATAGCCTAAGGTGCCAAGCCTAGTTTTGAAAGAGGCAGTCAGTGCCACATAGATAGTAGTAGGTAAATAGTCTTTGTGGTGGGGGTTGTGCAGGACAGCAACAACCATACTTGGAATTCCATAGAGCCTTTACCCAGCCATGCGAGGAAATAAAGCTTTTAATTCCTCTGCTTATACTGCAGCTCCAGTCAAGGGGTGAAAGAGCAGAAGTTACTCACCTGATACATGCCCTGTTAATCAAAGGAGTGAAGGGCGATGGGGGCCCTGGCTCCACTCTCTTCGCATTGCCAACCAGAGTAGTTGGCCAACAGCAAAGGGAATGGAAGGCTCTTCCCTGAATGGAGTGAAATAATGACTCTTTCCTCTGAGTGAGGGTAAATCATGGGCAGTGGATGAAGCTGCTGCTTGAGGAGGCAAGCTCCCCAGCCCATACTCCAACCCTGCTCTGTCTGGATACTGCCCCACTCCCTTCCCACTGTCTCTGTCTTCTCTCTGCTCACCCATCCCAGCCAAATCCCTGGACCCAAGTGTAGCAAATGACATTTGGAAAAAAACACAACTAAAATTTTATTCCAAAGGAAATGGAGCATGTTTTCCACAGCATGCCAGATTGTGAAGACTGGATATGCGAAAGGTGCTTCATGGAAAGCACTGAAATTAGGAATAAAAAATATCAGCACAGGTTTTTTGATATTCCCTGAAATTTGTCAGAGATCTATGTACAAAGATTCTGTAATAAGGGTAAATCAGTTGTCCAGCTGAATACAACATTAAATATAATGGAATACATGATGCGGCCCTTCTGTTTTACACTTTCTTCATCGATATTTCTAAGGTGATTTTATATTTTAAATATAAAATTAAGTTCTTCATAAAGAACATTCCAGATTACTACGTATTTAAACTCAATGAAACAAAGATATTATTTTAAATTAATCAGTCAGAGCAATTTGGTGTATTCATAACAATGTTCATTGCTTTTAGAAAATGGAAAAACGAGTTTGTTTTGTGTGATTTTCATAACAAGACATGTTAATGAAATTTTCACTCTATGTTAAAACAGGCTTCCAAAGATTTTTGGCATATCAAAGGATTTTATACTTTAGTAACATACTGATTTTGGTGGAGGGTTCTCCTAAAAGTAGTTCATCAAATAGTCAGAAGAAAAAGTGAAACTCATTTGTCCAGCTATCTGGAAGAAAAAGAATGTTGTCCATTTAAGACCTTTCTGCGACAGGGAGGGTGAGTGTGGCGTAGGGATGGATAGAAAGGACAGGAAGATTTTGGAAGCAAATTTTTGTACTACAGTAATTAAAATTGAAAAATTTATTTTAGATCAGCATGATCTTTTGAAGAATTTATTTTAGAAACCTCTCACTGCACATCCAAGCATGTAGGGCAAAAGCTGAATAATCAGATTGTGCAACTAAACATCTATGCCAGGATTTTTTAAAGATGTGATTTTTATAAGCTTCAGCCACAAACTAATGAAGTATTTGAAGTAAAGGGAGGTCCTGTTGACATAGTAATACACGATTGTTTTTGTCAGTAAATTCAGGGTTGATACACGCCTGTTAAATAGCTTCATTACTCAGTTAATGGCTCTTTCATGGGTTCTATGTTATGTCTGTGTCTGACAAGCTGGAAGCCTTTTCACTTTTAAGTTAACTTTGGGGTCGGGGGAGTCATGAGTCTGCAAACTGCAAAAGCCTGTGGTGGGCGCCATCAGAAACTATCAAAATAGGAATAGGAAGAAGGGGAGAGGCGGAGCTCCCTGACCCTAGGGAGGCATTGCCTCCTTTTGCCTCTTATACCCACCACCCAGGGGGGAAATCAGCTGAGGAATTTTCTTGTGGCAGATTGCAAGGCTACAGTCTAGTCCACCATAACCAATGTTTTAATTAGAGCTGAATGGGAAATGATTTTCTCATCCAAAGAGAGTTTTTGAGATAGCTGAAAAAAATCCATCCTTAAATGGGACAACACATTGGAATCTGGAAAACTTACTAATAATCTGGGGCGGAAAAATCAGGTCTCATCAATGTAAAGGTTTCTTTTTAATCATTTAAAATGTTTCATTTTGATTTCAAGCTTTTTGAAAAATAACCCTTTATGGTGTAAATTAACTAAAATTTCAAAACAAAAAGTCATTTTTAACCTGAAAATTATGCTTTTTTATTTCAAAATAGGATGTTTATCAACTTTCCTGTGAACAGTTTTGGCGTTGACAAAACAACCCCTTCCAATTACAAAAATGTGTGTTGGGAAATTCCTGACCAGCTCTTGTTTTAATCTTCCTTAGACTGCACAGTAAATTGCCAAATCCACTTCGAACTATTCCCAAGGAAGGTGATCAGGAACAGTCAATATGAATTTACTATGGGCAAATCATGCCTGATTGGCTCTGTGGAAGTGGGGAAAGAGGTGGATGTGAGATACCTTGACCTTGTCAAAGCTTTAGATATGGTCTCACACAGTATTCTAGCCAGGAAGTTAAAGAAGTATGGCCTGGATGAATGGATTGCAGTGTGGATAGAAATCTGGTTAGATTGTCAGGCTCAGCAGGTATGATCAATGACTTGATGCCTGGCTGGCAGCTGGTATCAAGCGAAGTCCCCCATGGGATCCTGGGGCTGGTTATGTTCAACATCTTCTTTAATGATCTATGTGATAAGATGGATTTCACCCTCAGGAAGTTCACATATGACATTAAGCTGGGGTGAGAGGTAGATATTCTGGAAGGTAGGGATAGGATCCGGAGTGACATAGGAAAGTCAAATTGGAGGGCTGGACTGCAAGAAATCTGATGAGGTTCAACAAGAACAAGTGAAGAGTCCTGCACTTAGGATAGAAGAATACCAAGCACTGCTGCAGGCTGGGAACCGATCAGCTAAGCAGCAGTTCTGCAGAAAAGGAGCTGGGAATTACAGTGATTGAGAAGCTGGATATGAGTCAACAGTGTGCCTTTGCTGCCAACTAAAGTAAAGAAAGTTTTGGACTGTATTAGCGGAGCATTGCCAGCAGATGGAGGGAAGTGATTATTTCCCTCTACTTGGCACTGGTGAGGCCACATCTGCAGTATTGTGTCCAGTTTTGGGACCTTCACTACAGAAAGGGGGTGGGCAAATTGGAGAGGATCCCGCGGAGGTCAGTGAAAATTATTAATTGGCTGAGGTGCAGGACTTAGAACTGGGTTTATTTAGTCTTCAGAAGAGAAAAGTGAGAGGGGATTTTATAGCTACCTTCAGCTACCTGTAGGGGGGTTCCAAAAAGGATGGAGCTGGTGGTGGCACTTGACACAACAAGAAGCAATGGGAAGATCTAGGCTGGATATTAGGAAAAACTATTTCACTAGTCTTCTGTGCTTCTGTGCCTTGTTCTCTATGGCATGGATCTTTTTTAGTACAAAATCAATTCTGGCCTTTTTGATGCCTCCTTTTCCCATTATTCATCAGACATGGCCATGCATGAGATGCCCAGTTGTGTCATTCTGAGTGGCATCTTCTGTGCTGTAGGCTCACCCTGGCAATTTCCAGCAGCAGTCACCATCACAACATTTGCTCATTGGTTAGAAGGTTAAAATGTCTGGTTCTTTTGCTGTTCCTGCTGATCTCATAATCAGTGGGTAGCAGATACTTAGGAGGATGAAAGCAATGAATGCAGCTACTCTGCTTACCATGTTTAAATGTGGTACCTTTTTTCTGACCTCCTCCCCTATTAAAAGTAGATCCAGGACACCCGCAGGTGCTGCAGGATCATTACTGGGAGAGGACTGCTCCTGCAGGATACTGCAGCAGTGTACTTGTGAGGGTAATTTACCGCATGTAAGTCTCATCCAACTCCCATTAAAGTCAATAAGGTTTTTGATGTTGATTTCAACAGGAGCAGACTCGATTCTTTGTTATCTAGTAGAATGCAGCACAGTAGTCCAGTTTACTAGCCAGTCTGCTTTATTAGACTTCGGGCATTTCTCTGGGTTAAAGATGACAATTTTCAAAAGTGACTAGTGCAGTAGTGTCCAATAGGAATTCAAAGATCGCCACACTTGTGGGTGTTGTCCTTTCATATTCGCCACAGCACTCCTCCATTTTAAGTAAATGCCCTCCTCCTCTCCCAGAGCCAAGATCCCTCCGAGCCAGGCACCCTCCTGCCCCCATTCTAAATCAATGTCGGCAACTTGTCAGGGCCACCGCTGCCATTGGGCCTGGAGCCACTGCCGCCATACGCTTCTCCTACCAGTTGGTGGAGCGCATGTGTGAAGCAGGTGGACAGCACTCCCCACATGCTGCTCTAGGAGGAGCCACATTTAAAGGCTCCAAGAGCTGCATGTGGCTCCAGAACCAGAATCGCCACACCGCGTTGTCCTGTTCGCCACATGTGGCGAGTGGCAACCATATTGGACACTGCGTGACTAGTGGTTTTGGGTATCCAGTTTGGGATGCCAAAAAATTACCTTTTTTTCCCCTGGAGAGCACAACCGTAGGCTTTTTGAAGGTGTTTCCATGTGAGCACCCAAAGATGGGGACACCTAAAATCAGTAGCCATCTTGAGAATTTTGGCTTTTAAAGTAACTTGCTATAAAATCTAACATCACCAGGTAGTTCTGGAGTAGCTGCTGTCCCACCAACCTATTTCCCTTTATTTAAAAAAAAAGGACTCATGCAGTTATTTATTTACTTCGTCCACATTGTGGAATATGAATGGTAATGTTCAACACCCACAACATTATCAAAGTCACGCAACCAAGGAAAGGAATTTGACTACTTAACATTGAGTTGAAAAAAAAATAATGAAAAACATTCTTTCCCACTGAATAGTTTCAGTCTTCATTATAGATTAGTAGGTTTGTGAGATGCTGTAGAAATGTTCCTTATTATCACAGCTTTATTGCCTACCTCTGTACATCTGTTCCAAAATTCATTGCGAAATGGCCAGACATTTCAATAATCCAGTGTGGCTTGGAATTTTCATATTGTTTCTGGTGCATTAAAATCTGGATGGAAAGCTGGTACTTTTAAATTTACAGTTGCACAGACTGTACAGCATCTGGGTAGCTTTGCTCTATTGCTTTCCCTGTTCCTTTAAATTTAGACTGAAGTTTTGATGTGCATGAAAGGCTAAAGACCTTGTGTGTGGCAGGTGTTAGTTCAAGCTGACAGAAATTCAGTAATATGTTCATTTTGCTTTGATATGGGTCTTTTACAAAATACAGACAACTCCACTTTGAGCCTTTGCAAACTAGTTTTATTTAACATACGCAAACACAAAGAGAGTGTTCGGAACTGGGAGAATTCTTCGTATGTATACATTCCTGTGAAACTGTTTGCTAGGAGATTAATTTACTTATTGTTCTTACCAAACTGGTGCTAGCTTCTCCCTTTGCCTCTCCCCCCATCTGTTAATACACATTGAGACTTCCAGAACAGCACTGTGTAAGCTCAGAAGCTTGTCTCTCACACCAAACAGAAGCTGGTCCAATAAAAAAAATCGTACCTCACTCACCTTGTCACTCTAATACATATGGAGGCACTTGTAAGATGGCTAAGAATAAGTTCTTTTTAATATTATTACTAGGCGAAAGATTGAACCCTTTACTCACATTGACTGAACGGGGCTGCCCTGTGAGTAACTACATCCTATTGTGAATTAAGTGTTCATCGTCTCGTTCACTGTGATTATACATACATGTATTGTAGGATCAGAGCTTCCAGTGATATAAAGCAGCATAGCGGTATTCAACTTAACAGAGCTTTGCTGATTTACACCAGTGGAAGACGTGACTAATAATGTAGGCCCATTTCTGTGGGGACACATCCAATGCAGCTTCATTATATTCCACATTTAGTGAGAATTGTATAATCCTTTTGTCTTCTGTATGTGGGTCTACACAGTTTTCTCTCTAGTTCATAAACATGAGAGAGAATAAAAATGTTGACTATATACCTTGGTGAAAGAACAATGATAGGGCTCTGAGGGTATACATTTAAAACCTTATGAAAAATGCTGTCTCTCCCATCTTCCATCACACACCTATGTCCGCTTGGAGATTCTGTGAAGTTTGCTCTTTGGTTGTCCATGTTTACTGAGAGAAAAGGTAGCACTGGAGAATGTCCCATGGGCATAGGTATGTGTGTGTGTAGCTCATTCTTAACTACTGGCAATGTCTTAATTCCTGTGAGTCACCATACCCTCCATTGTGAAATCTGTGGGAGGTGTGTTCTGGGTAAAGCCTTGATTAAAAGTCAAACTTGAAGTAGCACCGTGTTTTTGTTTGGTTTTAAGATTTTAAGGTGGGCAAAGTGCTTTTTTGCTCGGATAGGTTTGATCAAATTGAATTTTGACCTGACCTTCTGCTCACCCCTAATAACTTCCTGGTTCTTTGGTCAGAGAGAGATTTATGAGCAAGAACAATGAATGATGTGTCTATTCCAGCAGCAAGGGGAACCAGAAAACTTATTAAGAAAGAAAGAGAGGGGAAGAAGAGAAAATGACAGAGAATGAGAAGGGAGGAAAGAAAGCCCAAGTTTCAGAATGAAGTACCTCAGTTTCTGGTCTGTTGTAATTACCCAGTCGCTAAGGAAATAAAATGTTGGAAAATCAATTTTATAAAAAATCAATGTTTTAAACAATTTGAAGAGCTCTCATAATTTTAAATCTCTCTACAAGGTACATGTTCAGAGCTCTGATCACCTTCAAAGTGAAGTGCTCCAATAATTTTAAATTGTTCTGCTCTGAGGAAGCTACAGCCCCCCCTCCCCACCACATCCACTTCCAAATGGAAGCAATCTTGAAAATGTGAAGCACACCAATAATTTTAAATAGCTCTCTCACTCTCTCTCTCTCTCTCTGCCTGCCCCCTCCTTTCCTTTCAAGACTCCCCTCCAACTCATGCGATGAATGTTTCTTTACATTACACATATTTTTGATTGATAACCTGTAAAATATTCTTTATTAATCAGGGTTTTAGGGAAGGATTAAGAGCAAATGATGAACAAAAGCATTAAAAACAAGCCTGTTTTCTCAACTCTCAATTTTTTTGCTGTTAAGGTGACAAAACTTCCCTCATCAAAATGTCCTCTTTTCCCCCTATATTTAGTCCATTCCCAAAAGTGCAAATTACTGAATATAGATGTTATCATATTTCCTAACTTACAGCTCTGTGAAGAATGTGATTTTACATTGAATTCTAATTTCATCCACAAGGGCTTTAGACCTTATATAATTAAAATACCTCAATCCTCTTCAAATTAGAAAAGCAAATTGTTACATATCATAAGTAGGTGCTTTTCACTCTAATGACAGTCACTTAGATGATTTATGACCTACATTATTTTATATCAAAGTACAATGAAACAGGCATTACCAAAGGTAATGTCTGAAAAGGGATCTGAAACCTCAGTGCAACAATGAATGCAGTATTTAAAATGCAAAACCCAAAGACATTATTATGGTTTTGATTTCTTATGCCACAGCTTCTCCTAATCTCTTATATTACTGCAGCAGCACAAAGGGTGTTTTAGGATGTATTCTGTTAAGATAACAGTGGAGGAAAAATGAAATATAAAATCAGTTTTATGCAGAAATTGTTATCAAAGGGATTATAAAGTAAAATGTATAATCATAAGGAAAAACAATTGATGATGTGCAAACTGAAATGTATTGCACTTACGGAATATGCTCATTTCCAGCTTTTAAACCCTTGCATTATTAAAATGCGCAATAAAAGAAAATGCTGAGGAAACATATAAACAAATCAGTCTAAAGTAGTGTTCTGAATAAGATTATTCATGTCTTTCTGTGTTTTAACTGAAAATCAGGTTTCATCCTCTCTCAAACCTAAAGACCTGATCCCAGAGCACACTGAAGTCAATGGAAAGAACCCCAGTGACTCTAATGAACTTTGGATCAGGCTAGAGCTGAGCAACTACCATAGCACACTGCATGGGAAAGTCTTCACTGAGCCAGTTTTCCCTGCTTATGCACTTAGAAGATTTCCTGTTTCCGTGCAGAGCCCTCCCACCTCAATACAGAAAATAACAATCTGTAAGTAAAATGTAACATTACCAAAGTTCCTTGTAAGCAGAGCACTTGAGCATCTACCAAGCTGATTAACAGAACACCCTCAGCACATGCAGCTGGCAGCATGTGTTTCTACTCATGGTACACATCTGGACATGCCTTGGTGCACATAACAAAATTTATTCTGCTCGTGGATGGCGTGGATGGAAAAAAATTAGCGGGAACCTTGTCCATTACCCAGTGAAAAAAGAGATCCCAACAGAAAATCGCTAAGTACCAAATTTTGCCAAATTTTGTCTGTTCTGCCATTGTTTGGGACCATACTCCTTTGTTATTCCCACTGAAACCAGAAGAACTGCTGAAGGAATAAGAACTATACAGCATAAGTAAGGGTGGCACAGTGTGGCTCTAAAGTAATCAGTTTGGTGTCCCATCTCCGAAAGACATGGGAGCGAGCACAGTTCACTTTAGAAACAAACTCCTTAAGGGAGGAAAAGCTCTGTGCTGTATGTTTTTAAAATGCCATGGACTTTCTTCGTTCTATAAAAATGATTTTTATTAACAGCAGCAAGAATAAACTACTTTCAATTTTGTAGTGCTCGCGGTACAGGATGAGAAGTATGACACAATGCCTTTGGTTATATTTATGCTATCAACGGGAAGATAGAAATGCCTACAAAGCCCAAATTCAGATATAAATCCATGAAAGATTTAGTATTTCACTAGGCAGGAAATAAGTATCTCTCTGCCATCAGCGTTACATCAATGGGAAATATGAATATGATTTGGCACTTGTTTGGTAAAGCGCCCATTCCTCAGGGATCCTGAACACATTTGGACTGTCATTGGCTTTGGAGTGACTGCATAAAGATGCCCTTCTTTCTCTGGGACTTCTTAATTTTGTAACAGGAAAAGGAAGTTGCAGGAAATTTTAAAAAATAACCATATAATAAAGGTCAAATTCTGCTCACTAAGCATATTTGGGTTCAGAATTTCAGAAGAGCTCAATTTCTTGTGCATCCAGACATTCCAGTTGCTTTGATATCCTGGTTCTTTATTTAGATACCTAAATGAGTGGTTAGTAGGTCCTGAGCTTTTTGGAAAATTTGGCCCTTAATTTTTAATGTGACTGTTTCTCTGGCAAGACTCTGTGATTATTACAACTGCACTCTAACATTGGGCTAGACCATGCGTCTGCAACCTGCGATGCCAGAGCTGCGTGTGACTCTTTAAGGACTTCTTTCTGGCTCCAAATGCTATAAATGAAAGTAAAAAAACAAAATAACAAAAAACAAACAAACAAAAACAAAAAAAATACTCTTGATTTTCGATAAACGGTGAACATCTAAAAGCCCAACAATGAAGAACTCATATCTAAACAGCGAATTATACGTGATCTCAAAATGTTGGATAACTTCCCCTTTAATACACGCAGTACATTGTGGAATATCATACTGTATCAGTGTTTTGATTGTGTTGCTAATAGTCTTATTCACATGCATTGCAGTTCTTGGATTATTGAGTTTTTAACCGAATTTGAAAAAAAAATGGCTCTTCTCACTGGTTTGGTTGCTGACCCCGGGCTAGACTGTTATGTGGTCAAAGAGGGTGGCATTTTGACTGATGTCAGATTCCAAACCCGTGAGCAGAGATACATAACTGACCCTCGTTCCTAGCTGGCTCCCTGTCTTCTAGATTGGTCTGGAATGAGGAAAGTACAGTTCCAAGCACATCAAAAAGATACTTTAGTTGCCACAGCAACATCATCCCTCACAACAAGCAGCCGGGAGGTCCTGAACTGAAAAGATCAAGCTGGTTTACTTACAGCAGTAGATAATTTGTTGCTGGGGCATTGGAGCAATTATACTGGGTGTGCGAAAAACCTTTGAACCAAACAGCAAACCCTGTATATGATGGAAAGCACTTCAAACCTGGGGATGGGGCAATGCATGGGGGATGCATAAGGGGTCACAGGCTCTCCCCAGACGCCTCCCCACTCACTGGCAGTACTGTGGTTGGGAAAGTGTACATGGTGGCCCCAGCCTATGCTGCTCTCCATCTATACTGTGCTGCTGCCGGTGAGTGTGGGAGTGACCCCACCTCTGCCCTGGACCGGCACAACCCAAGAGCAGTGTGACCTAGAGCCACCTTGCTCTAGCCTGCGCTGGCCTAGGGCCGTACTGCTCCTGGGGAGTGGTGGGACTGCCCCTAAGTTGGTTGGTAGTGGAGTGGCACTGCTGGAGGAGAAGGTGGGCAGAGAGTGGGTGGGGCAGAATGGAGCAAGGGTGGGGAGTGGGGAGGGCTCTGGATATTTCAGGGTTGTTCTGGCCCTTCCCCAGGCTGGGGGTGGCATGTGGCAAGTGCACACGCTGGAGCCCACTTCACAAGTTGGCCTCTGTCTGGGGCACAGCAACATCCCAACTTCCAGCAACTGTGTTTGCCGCCCTAAGTAGTTCAGCCTGCATTCTGAAGGAAGGCTAGAATCTAGATAGCAATGTTCCCAGACCATAATTCACATCCAAAAGCAGCTGGTATCGAACATCCACTTCCTTTTCAACTGTCTTCAGCTATTCATAGCTTGCTCTATCTATTCATTGCTACAACTAAATAGGAAATATAGGAGAACCATAAATATCTGTTGGGAGGATAGGTATACAAACACTAGTGTCCTTGAAGAGTTGAACATGGCTGTCATTGAAGACATTATCATTCATCAACAAATTTGTTGGACTGGTCACATGGTTTGGATGTCTGATCAGCACCTCCCAAAACAGATTCTGTTTTCCAAATTGGAGGAAGGACAGAGGAGCGTTGGGGGCCAGCGGAGCTGATATAAGGACATGCTGAAGGCACACATGAAACAATGCTGAATAATAGCAGAGAGATAGCTGTGTTCATCTATATGCTATCAAAACAAAAAAGCAATCCAGTAGCACTTTAAAGACTAACAAATTAATTTATTAGGTGATGAGCTTTAGCGGGACAGACCCACTTCTTCAGATCATAGCCATACCAAGACAGACTCAATATTTAAGGCACAGAGATTTGCTCACCTTGATAATATTCTTCTGATTTGTCAACCTTGATTACTATTTTTGGTTCTCTGTCCCTTAAATATTGAGTCTGTTCTGGTATGTCTATGATCTGAAGAAGTGGGTCTGTCCCACAAAAGCTCATCACCTAATAAATTATTCTGTTAGTCTTTAAAGTGCTACTGGACTGCTTTTTTGTTTTGAAAAAATGCAGCATCGGTGTCGACACTTGGAAGAACCTTTGCCCAAGACCATCCCAGTGAAGAGCAGTAATCTGTGAGAGGGTGCTACAGTTTGAGAGGTCCCACCATGGTGCAGATGAGGAGGGGCAGAGAAGAAGAAAAGAGCATTAAAAACTGCCCTAAGCCCCTCCAACAGCTACTAAAACCTGCCCCTTCTGTGATAAGACCTGAGGCTCCAGAATTGGGCTGATGAGCCGCAACAGGCTCACAAAGAAGAGGGTGACATGAAGACATCCTACTTGTTATTGAGTGACTGCCAAGACAAGATAGCTATATCACTAGTTAACTATCTTAAAGAGGCTGGAGACTGAGACGTACTCGCCCAACATTCTAGCATCGAGAAATGTTTTCGTAAGGAGGCTTTATGCTTTTGCCTGTCAGAGATTACTCACCACCCTCCCCTCACTGAAAATGCAGCATGTTAGACACAGCATCAATGTATTCTATTATATGTGATTTCTGGGATTAACAAAAGCAGAAATAGATTAATTAAAGAGGCATGGCAGCCAGTTAATGCTCTGTGTTTGTACCACTCCATTTCATAGTTTTATTTTGAGAAAGTAAGAGGGACTATTGGGGTTAAAATTAATTAACAGCTTTCCTAAAAAATAAAAAGCATTCTGTAAAGAAACTCTTAAATGATATGAAACTCTGCCTAGAAAAATCTATTATAACTGGCTCGTACAGACTAATAAATTATTTTGTTAGTCTTTAAAGTGCTACATGACTGCTGTTTTGTTTTGTTACAATACAGACTAATACTATTACTAATACTGATACTATTGTACAGACTCTGTTAGCCATTGTAAATGTAACTTTATACACACATAAAGAACTGTTTCACTTGTCTTGCTCTGAGCCCTGTGGAGCAATTGGTTCTGCTAGAGAACATTCTTCTCTTGTTCTTTCTGCTTTTATTCCACTTCTGGTCACTAGATGGTGTCAGTGGTGCCATTTCATGCACATTCTCTCCACAGGCATGGCCTGGACATCATGGCACTGTGATGTGTTCCCTGGGACTGGGAAGCCAAGTTTATTTAGCCACAGATTAAAGGGCTTTCAGTCATTTGAGGGAACACAGCACCCATCAGCCTGACTTCAAATCATTTGAAGGGATAAGGAACATGCAGGCTGGTTTAGCCGCAGTAAATTCTTTTATGTATCCATTTCAAATCATCTGTGGGGACATGATACTCAGAGGCTATTTGGCCACATGTACACTAAAAAAGGGGTGTGTTTAAGGGCCTGATCCAAAGCTCATTGAAGTCACTGGAAAGACCTTGTTGTCCCCTTCAGACAGATGTCCAGCAGGCAGGTGCTGGAACCTAACTGGACAGCACCAGCTGGAGTGTATAAAGGAGGCTTCCCAGCTCCATGGGGGTCTGGGGAAATGGGAGAGGCCTAAAAGCACTCTGTCCTTATACTGGTGACCAGAGGCCCTGCCATTTTAGCCAGGAACAGGGCTATTGTTCTTGTTTATTGTTCTGCATTTTCCGTTGTCAGCAGTGTTGGAAAAATAAAGAGGGACCTGGAACTAGGGACTATAAATGGAACTGGGCTTGGCTGATTGTTTGTCTCAGGCTCAGGATCACCCTATCCTCCAGCTTATATTCCCATTATATTCAATGGGCTTTAAATCATTAACAAGTTGATGGGTCTCAGGACAACAATCGTATTCTCCCACTACCCCTAGGGCACTGAATTCTCTGTCCTGGACCCTAAGGTGCTCTCCTTCAAAGCCACATTCGGTTCTTTCCATTTTCTCTCCCTCCCTTTGCAGGGGAGATGAGCTGAATGAGTCACATCTCTTTTCCTTCCCCCTGGCCCCCCCGTCAGCTAAGGCATAAATCACCTGGTTAGGTAATATATTTCATAAACAGCATCTACCAAGCAGCAGGAACTTCTTCACAACCTATTGGTCACTGAAGAATTAGCAGGAAAGGGTATAATACTGATTAGATGACAGAATGTTCCAGGTTACTGGGAGGAGAATGTGCAGTTTCCACTGGAAATGACTGGCAAATGAACCTGTTTTAATGGCCTCAGAATGTAAAGAAAAGCATGTTTCTCTGCTTGGAACCCTTCTTCTGTCTCCTATATTAAGTACATTGGAAATTGAAGTAAATCAACAACCTGCCAATCAGATCTAAACAGCGTGACCATATTCAGGTTAGTACAGAGAAGTTGTACTCTAGTGTGACAAAGAGCAGCGGCTTGTGATTCAAAAACATATTCATGTTCAACTAAAGGAGAAAATAATTAGCCGTGTGCTCTGGTGACTGGACTCGTTACCGTGAGCAAAGGGACAATTGGTTTGAAAATTGTCTGATATGAGCAGGGCAACTTTTAATTTTTTTTTCCTTTGATGCTTTGATCTAAAGGTGGAGCACAAAGTGAAAACAAACAAACCAAAAATCATGTGTGCCCTTTCCCGCTCCATCGTGTATAAAGATAATCTCACATGTTACTTTCAATCTTTATCTGGCCTTTTAAAATCAGAAGTATTAAGATACTCTCACCTGAGGCTAGGAGACGTTTATCACAGATTCCAGTCCCTATTCTAACTCTCGAAAGATTGCTTCCTTGGAGGAGAAGACAGTAGAACCCTCTTATTTTTAATAAAAACACAGGCAGAAGCACTATGTTTTGTGTAACAATAACTGTCTGAGGGTATCTCTGTGCATCTTAAACATACTGGTAAAGGCACAACTGTGCTTTGTTTTGGCAGCTTTAAGATAACTAGTGTGGTTTGAAGCCTCAGGGCAGATTAACTGTAGTTGTTCCAGCTGTACCGTGAGGTTTATAGGCTCAGCACCAACCTCAAGCTGTAGGTTTTTTTTAGTTTTATATTAGCCATTTGTCAGCATGTCCAGGCTTTTGGAAGAATTGTTAGATCCAGTGCTGCAAGATCCTACTCCTGCAGGTACTTCCTTGACCTAAGTGGACTGAGTCCAGGTGTAATTGTTTGCAGGATCAGGCCCAAATTTGGCTTCTGTTTTCAAAGTTTAGAAGTACATGCATGCCAATGGAGAGGGAAGCTGGGTGAGGTGATCTCAGTGATTAAACCAACTTCTGTTGGTGAGAGAAAGAGAGAGACGCAAGCTTTTGAGCTTGTGCAGAGCACGGCTTCAGGTTTGGGAACCTGAGGGCAAGTTGAGACTACGACATTAAGTCAATTTAAGTTACGTTGACTTAGAGCCACTGCAGTAGTCAAATCAGTTTTGCATGTCCATATTAGCTCCGTCTCTCAGTGGTGCTTGTCCTCACCAGCAACACTTACTCTGACTCTGTCAGCATAGGGCATTGTGGGGCACTGAGAGCCGTAGTCCTGTCACAAAGCCCACTGGGTTGATACTGACAGCTGAAGCTGTCTGCCCAAGGTGATACCCCAAGACCCTCCTCCCAGGGCACATACCTGATGCCCTGCTCTCTGGGCATAACAACTGGAACCAGGTGGTGGGGCTCCAGTTACCAACCCTGGGCAGCAGAGCTCCAGGTGGAGGGACTCTGGATATGATATCCGGGCAATGGGGCTCTGGCTGTCAGGTTCATGGGTTGGGGCTCAGTCTGTCTGCCCTGCATGACAAGGCTCCATGTGTCATCCTAGCCTGGCTCTATGTCAGCTGACAGAGGCTGGCAGCTGGAACAGTCAGGTGTAAGTAATGAATTGTCCAGGCTTTACAGTATCAACCTAATTACATCAGCCTAATCACTGCACTTCTCACTGCGGTAGAATTATTAAGTTGGTGTATTGGATGCCTGTGCTGGTCCCTTTGTCTCCTGCTGAGGGAAGCTGCTCTAAATTGTTGCATCAGGCAATGAACAAAAGCTAATTAGTGGACACTAGCCCAAACCTCCTGCCTAGGGCAGGTGGTAATCACAGTGTGCGCTGTGACCTGCTGAATGGGACAAAGCAACAAGCTGTCTTTAGTATAGCCTCCTGGCTAAGACAGACAGCTAATACAGTCCACAAGCAAGTCACAGGCCTCCTGGCCTAGGGTAAGTAGGCTGCCCTCTCAGCAGAGTTCCCTGTAAGCTGGGCATTTGGGTGGTCACCCAAGACAGATTCAGGTGCCGCCCACCAGATTAGCAAAGTGTTCACAGTCAGCTACAGTGGGCAGCTTCTGTTTCTATTGGTGGAGCACGAGCATGCATTTCTTGGTGCACATAATATTTATTATGACCACGCAGGGAAATAACTTAGATGGAACACTGCCCCCAGGTTGGCCTGATGGCAGGGGGTAGGAGGACCTGGGACCACCATTCTCCAAAAGGTCCCAGGCTGTAGCTCTAACCATGGTAGTTGATTCTGCCACTGGGTCATTGGGCATCCTCCCAAAACAGGCTGACTCCTATTGTAACAGCACAGACTAATGTGTGGTTCTCCTGGGCTACTGCCTATCATAGTTCATTGGTGTGGCTCTGTAGTTTGTGGGGCCTTGGGGTAACTGGAGAACAGCAGTCCCAGCAACTCGTCCCGCTCTTGGTCTCTTCCAGGGGCAGGGAGATGCATAGTATGGGGCTGGAGTCATCTGCCTCCCTCGCTGGTTCTAGCCCAACTGAGCCCAGGGTCTGTCTCTTATACTCCCTGTCCCTCCCCTCAGCTTCCAGCACTGGGGCCTGTGGTTGACTTGGTACCACCCAAGAGGGAGAGTGTAGCGGTCCCTCCATCTCAGGTTGCAAGGAGGCCATTCTGCCTCACTCCAGTGACTTCCATGGCTAGGAGCGACACCGTAATAGAGCCACTTACAGAGTGTCCCCACTAAATACCAGATGGAACAGATTGTTTAACATGCATAGTTAGCACATATTTCAAGACCATTCAAGGTGAAGTGGCCCAAGCAGCTGGAGGGGTTATCAGTGGGTGATAGGCTGTTGTAATAAGCTACAAAGGCAGTGTCTCTGTTCAGTCCATGATTTTTAGGAAATTATGAATTTGAACTCCCAAGGTGATCTGTTGAGAGTATTGTGCAGGTTTCCTTTGAGGATGAGGACTGACGGGTTGTTTTGTTCAAAGCGCGACACCCACACGTGACAGACTGGTTTGACATTCACTGTTTTCCAGCGTGAGATCATTTGGGAGCACTGTTCCCGGTAAGCTGTGTGCTTGCGCAGCCGCACAGGAGAGACTTCAGTGCAGCCCAGGTGATGAGCAGAGCGCCCAGACCGAGGTTTTGTTTCTCCTGGTGGTGCACGTGCCTCGGTGCACATAAAAGTATTTGTTTCACACGTGGGTGGAACAGCTTAGAGGGAACATTGTTTGAGGGTATAGTACACTGCATGTAGTGAAAGGACCCAGGGGTCTCGGAAGGTGTGAGGGGGATGTGGATCATTCTAAAAGTGGAGATTATGGGAGTAGGTCTCACATCTGCTGTTTGTGGAGTCTTGTGCCACTTTAAGTTGGTGTGTCCTGTCTCTGGTAAGCTCAGAGTGGCTGGGGGGGGTTGTTTGAAAACCAGAAGAGGGGGTTCAGGAAGAATTTTTTCAGGATGGGCTCCCCACTGAGTATGGACTTGAGAAGTTCTGTGATGCCCTGTACAAGTGTGGGGTTGTAGATGACAGCTAGGGAGTGCGCAGGGAGTTTCATTTCTGTAATGAAGAAAGATTGTCTCTGAGTTTTTGAATATTCTGGTCCAAAATCGTGGACTTAATAGAGACTCTGGATTTATAGCTTTATAACATGAGTCTACAACTTACTAACACCTCCCACCCCACAGCTGCTTCCACCACACCCCACCACCTTCTTTTCCGCTATCTGAAAAGAGGAATGGCAAAAGCGGCATCACCTGGAATGGTCCCCTGAAGTATGTTGACTGTATAGGCCAGCCCCATGGGACCAGGGATGCTCAGTGGTTTAAGCATTTCCCTGCTAAGCCCAGGGTTGTGAGCTTAGCCCTTGAGGGGGCTTTTTAGGGATCTGAGACAAATAGCTTAAAAAAAAAAACAAAAAAAGTCTGTTAAGGATGGTGATGGGCCCTGCTGTGAGGGCAGGGGATTGGACTTGACGACCTCTGAAGATCCCTTCCAGCTCTGTGAGGTAGGTATAGCTCCATATTTTAACCTGTTTCTCCTTGTGTTTAGCAATGACACCTGGAGTTACTTTCCCAGATCTGAAGGAACTTGTCTTTCACTAGTAGAAACTGGGCCAATAAAAGCTATTACCTCCTTCCATTTTGTCTCTCTAGTATCCTGGGGCCAACATGGCTGCAACAACACTACATTTCTGCCACCAGAAGCTTTACACCGTGTTTCCTAGGCATTTGTTTTTACCTTAGCTATAGTCTAACTGGCCTCAGAGTTTGGCCCTGAGCTGACTGGGAAATCAGCATGCAGACCTGCCCTGACTCTCCAGGAAGTCAGTGGATGTTCAGAGGAAAATGGTTTGGAGTTGAAAAAGTGCTGGGTGGTGTCAGGATTTCATGTCGATGCTTGTGCTCTGTAGTGTGTTAATATGTCATGTCACCCTGACCCAGAAATGTAACAAAATTCTTTGCAGGGTGGATTTTTTTCCATTGTTGATGTGAGGCATGGTAGGGCAGTAAGCTGCGTAACAGTAGCAGGGGGTCCTGGAGCCACATTCCCTCTTGTGTTTAGCTTCTGCTGGATGCACTAGTGTAGGGAAGCTGCCAGGGAGCTGATTATGACTCCCTAATTTATTTCCTGAGCCTGGCCCGTCACAGGCTAGAGAAGTGTGATGGCTATTGTAATGTATACCAGCTGACGGCATCCCCAGGGGACCATCTGGGTATTGTTGGGGTTAACTGTGCTCAGACCACTTCTCTTCTCCACTATGGACATGTCCCTGACCAGGGTTGACCTTAGGATGTATGGACCCTACACAGAGCTATTAAATTGGTACCTCTATCCCAAAAGCATCTGGGGAGACAGCGATTCTTTCAGATGTGATTTTATAATCTTCAGCAACACATGAATGCAATATAGATTGAACCTCTCTAGTCTGGCACCCTTGGGATGTGACTGGTTCTGAACAAGAGAATTTGCCAGACCAGGGGAAGTCAATATTATCCAGCGGCATTACCTACACTTCTGCTGCTTACTGGGCTCTTAGGAGACATGCAGGGGTAAATTAGAGCTAAATAACAGTACAGATCACTGAGAGCCAGGACGGGTGGCTGTGAACAAACTTTATGGGACCACAGGAAACTTGGCCACACCATGAGAAGTGGTTGTCTGGCTAGCCAAAATCACGCTGGATTACGGATGTTGCCGGGCGAGAGCATGCCAGACTAGAGAGGTTCAACCTGTATTTTAAAAACAAATTTTAAATTGGGGTGAGGGAACCTATGGCCCGTAGGCCAGATCCAGCCTGTGGCTTGCTTTGATAGGGCCTGTGAGGGTTGGCCCCCACCTGCTAGGTGTGAGCCAGCACTGGCACTCTGGCCACACGTGGGGGAATAGGGGAGGCACCATTGCTGGAGTACTACAGGAGATGGGGAGCCCCAAGCCTCGTGGGCCCAAGCCAAGCCAGCTGGGGACTGATGTGAGCCACAGCTCTGCCTGGCAGAGGGGAGGAAGAAAGTCCTGCATGCTTCAGGGAACCTTTCCCCATCACTCCCATTAGCCGAACTGCAGCCAGTGGGAGCAGGAGGAGATGGTGTCAGCCGAGGGTGGTTCCCTGATCAATACAGAGCCATGTGCATGTGCGCCACCTCTCCCTGAGCAGCACCAGGTAGGTGCCCCTGCTCCCTCCTGCCCAGCCCTGCATCCTTCCGCCATTCCTGCACCCTTCCTTTCAGATCCACTCCCTCCCCCAGGACTCTCCTGGAACATCCCACATCCCAGCCCCCTTCTGCACCTTCCCTTCCACCCAAACCCCTCAGCCCTCTCCTGCTCCTCTTCCCCCTTCCAGAACCCTCTTCCAGACCTCATCCCCATAGCCTGCTGCTGCACCCCCCCACTTGCCTGGACCCTGCGCCCCCAGCCTGCTCCTGCACCCTATGTCTCATCCAGACCCCACACTTCAAGTTCAGTCCTGAACCCTACCTCCTGCCCAGAGCCCACATCCCCACCCCAGCCTGCTCCTCAGCAGCCCCTTCCCATGCACTGGACCCCTCATTTCTGGCCCCACCCCAGAGTCTAGGGGACCACAAAAATCTACTAGGCCCTTTCCCACCCCCAGGCCCGGGGTGGAGCTTGCGGGTAATGACGTGAATGTCTTTTCTGTTTCTCAGTGGAGGGCCACATCTGTGAGGTTTTAGAGTTTTTTCCCCCTCACTGGGGTGAGTGGAGCAGGTCAGTGTGGAGGGCTTTTTTAACCCTTACTTCTGCTAGCAGGTGACCCCTGACTGATTTTTCATGGGTCAGAGGCCCCCAACCCCAGAAAGGTTTCCCACTCCTGTTTTCAACTAAGGTTCTGTAAACTAGCCCCATAAATTCAGAAATTGACAGGGTTTGGCAAATGCTTGTTAAGTGGCTTTGTTAACACTTGGATGGCTTTTTCCCAGGTACTGCTAACAGCTCTGGCAGGCTTTTCCATTTTGAACTTATCTAGTCTCTGAGGGAAGCAGAGCCACAGGATGAGGATAGGAAGAAGAAGGTGGTTAGACATTAAGACCCCGTGGTGCCTCAAACTCTCTGATACTCTATGTAGCTGCATATGCTGCATATGAGTAAGGACAGCTCTTCCCCAACTTACCCATATACCAGGAGATGCAGAGAGATGGGGAATGGAATGGGCTCTACCAGTTGTCTCTCTCTCTCGGCAGTCACTCAATAACAAGTTGGACATTGTCTTGTCACCCTCCTATTGTGAGTCTGTTGATGACTGATCAGCCTAATTCTGAAGCCACAGATCCTGTCACAGAAGGGGCAGGTGTTAGTAGCTCTTGGAGGGCTCAAGGCAGTTTTTGCAGCTCTTTTCTTCTTCTCTACCTCTCTTTGTCTGCCCAGCGGCAGGATCTCTCAGATTGTGCTACCTTCTCATGGCTTACAGCTCTCCGCTGAGGATGGTCCTGGGCAAGGTTCTTCTCTCAAGTGTTGGCGCCCATGCTGCACGTTTTCATGTGTGCCTTCAGCGTATCCTTGTATCACTTCCTCTGGCCCCCAATGCTCCTCTGTCCTTCCTTCAACTCCAAAAATCTGGTTTGGGAGGTGCTGATCAGACCTCCGGACCACGTGACCCATCTAACGAAGTTGTTGGGGAATGATACTGGCTTCAATGCTAGTCACGTTCAGCTCTTCCAGGGCACTAGTGTTCATGTGCCTGTCCCCCAAAAAGATATGTAAGGATATCTCCTGAGGCAGATATATATCTGCAGTGTTCTTCCCCACCTCCGGAGAGTTACCAGAAGGAGACTGACTGATGGCTGTCTCCACTCCTCTTGTATCTTCTGAGGGAAGATCTACACTTTAAACCAATGCAGCTGCACCACTGGGATGCTTACGTGAAGACACTCTTGTGCTGACCAGTGAGTTTCTTCCATTTGGTGTTGTAATCCCTCTCCCCAAGAGACGGTAGCTATGATGACAGGTGAAGGCTTTCTGTCCGTATAGCGCTGTCTGCAAGGGGTGTTACATCAGTATAACTACATCACTCAGGAGTGTGGAATTTTTAAACCTCAGCACGACTTAGATACTACCTCTAACGGTTTGTAGGGTAGACCTGGCCTGCATCTCTGGTCTCCACCAGACAATCCAAATGAGCAGTAGCCAGATCACACAGGGGGTGGGGATGGTTATAGTGTCTCCAACCAATTTATCCTTCCAGCCCAGTCCCCCTGCCAAATGGGAGCTGTTTGCTAGCACTGCAGAGGCTACACCAGACATTTAGTGAACCCTTCCTTCTCTGAATCCTGGGTAGGACTTCTCTCACTTTTTCCCAGTGTTCTCCACGACACCATCTAGGCTACTGTGAACAGTTCTACAAACTTTGAGTCTGTGTCCATTGAAGTGAATGGTAAAGCTCCATTAACTTCAGTGATGCCTGATCAGGCATAGGTTAGGGCACATTAACACCTAAAATGCTGCACTGGCACAGCTGCAGGGCTTTAATGAAGATGCTCCAAGCCATCATCAGAAGAAGCAGCTCTCCAGACAGCGTAGCATTGTCTCCATAGGGGGTAGGTCAGTATAACTGTGTCTGGGGTCACCTACAACTGGCTTTTCCTGGACATTGCCTCTTTTTTGATCCCCTGTTTGGATGGATTTTTCAAATAACAGGCAATGGCCAGGAATTTTCCGGAACAGATGCTGCATCTCTGAAAGAGCTCTAGTTCGTTCCATTCCTGACTGGTCCCTCCCTGCATCTGCAGCTGATTGGTCCATTCCCTGGGAGCCACAGCTGCCAGATCTCACCCACCTTGACCCCAGCTCCTAGCCTTGGAGAGAGGGTGCCACAAGGAGGCCTTGACTGATGCTTGGTTCTGTGTCCTGTGCTTGTGCCAGACAGTCTGCCAGTGTGACAAGGAGTGAAACTGCCTTCCCTCTAGTCTGTAGTTCCACCGCAGGTACCCCCTCCAGCACCTCTGATACCTATCTCAGTACACACATCTCCCCCAATACCCCCCAAATACTCCTTCAGGACCCTCACTGCACCCACTCCAGATCTTCTTCCCCAACTTCCTGTCTCCCCTGCTTTCAGCTATCCCTCCCCCGACAGGAACGACTGCACTCAAGGATGTGGATTTTTCACACCTGTGAGCAACACAGTTCTACCTCTGTAGTGCAGACCAGAGTTTAGTATGTCATAGTATAGAGGGACATAAAGGAGGTAACACCATTTTAATGTCTCAAAGACCAGCTGTAAATTCCTTAGTAGAAGGGACAACACAGTACCAGTGTGTTAGGTACAGTGAGTTTAACAGAAGCCTACTCTCCTTTTGGCTCATATGTATGGCTGCAAGTGATCCCCAGAAGGAATAATAGGCATCCCTGTGCCAACGTGATATAAACCCATCTTTATATTAGAAAGTATATATTTTATTGAGATTGCATCGTATTAGTGTCATAGAAGAACTTGAGTTCAATATTGCAATATGAAAGTGAACATGTAATTTCACTGTTGTATCACATTAATACTAAACTACTGTACATGGTAGTTATATTAAACTAATGTGACAGAATAATACAGGTATAAGATGATGTAAAACTGTTAATATTGTAGAGAGTTATTCATACCATACAGAGGACTCTAAAGAACAATTAGATTAAGCTTCCTTCTTCTTTCCTCTGATCTAGTCGAAATACTCTGATGGTAGGTCGATGAATCTGATGAGCCAATTTACAGTGGTTAATTTCCATACTATAGCCTGTTGTCATTGCTACTGCTCAGGCAATGTTTCCAGGTGAGTTCACTGGTGCCAGGAACTATGCTGTGTGCAGTGTCCAGTCCTGAGGAAAGAAGGTGAGGAAAGGAAAGAGATGTGAAATCAGACACAAAGCAATTTGCACCATTTTGGTAACCAAGTTGCTTTTGGCATGCACACACTGTGTTATAGTAACAAAGAGGAAGCCGTGCTAGTCTATACACTATCAAAACAAAAAGCAGTCAAGTAGCACTTTAAAGACTAGAGAAATGGTTTATTAGGTGAGCTTTCGTGGGACAGACCCACTTCTTCAGACCATAGCCAGACCAGAACAGACTCAATATTTAAGACACAGAGAACCAAAAACAGTAAGCAAGGAGGACAAATCAGAAAAAGATAATCAAGGTGAGCAAATCAGAGAGTGGAGGGGTGCGGGGGAAGGTCAAGAATTAGATTGAGCCAAGTATTCAGACAAGCCCCTATAGTGACTCAGAAAGTTCCCATCACAATTTAAACCATGTGTTAATGTGCCAAATTTGAATATAAAAGCCAGCTCAGATGTTTCTCTTTCCAAAACGGTGTGATAATTCCTTCTCAGTAACACACATACCTTTAGGTCATTGACAGAATGCCCCATTCCATTAAAATGTTGACTAACTGGTTTGTGGATCTGGAGTGTTTTGATGTCTGTTTTGTGCCCATTGACCCTTTGTCTAAGGGAGTTAGAAGTCTGTCCAATATACAAAGCATCTGGGCATTGTTGGCACATGATGGCATATATGATGTTAGTAGAGGAGCATGAGAAAGTGCCCGTGATTCTGTGAGTAACCTGGTTAGGTCCAGTGATGGTATTTCCAGAGAAGATATGTGGACAAAGCTGGCAGAGGGCTTTGTTGCAGGGAAAGGTTCCAGGACTGGTGTTCCTGGGGTATAGACTGTGGCTGTTAGTGAGGATCCTCATGAGGTTGGGAGGTTGTCTGTAGGAGAGAACAGGCATGTCACCCAGGGCCTTCTGGAGTGTGGCATCCTGATTAAGGATAGGTTGTAGGTCTTTAATAAATCATTGCAGTGGTCTAAGTTGGGGGCTGTAGGTGATGACCAGTGGTGTTCTGTTCTTGGCTTTTTTGGGCCGATCTTGGAGTGGCTGGTCTCTCCCTTAGACAAAGGAATGGAATGGGGCATTCTGTCAATGACCTAAAGGTATGTGTCTGGCTATGGTCTGAAGAAGTGGGTCTGTCCCACGAAAGCTCACCTAATAAACCATTTTGCTAGTCTTTAAAGTGCTACTTGACTGCTTTTTGTTTTGACACTCTGTTATGATGCTTAAAGGGTGAATCGGGCTGTAAATGTTTAATGATATGAGTTGTCCCTTAAATACAATAACATGGCAAGTTGCAACCACTAGCAAAAATGACAGTGTATTGAATGTAAAAGGAACCCTCTTCACAGTAGATTGCAGTTTGACTCAGAGAGAGCCCTGTAGCATCTATTTTAACTCTCTGCACACTTCAGCATTCTGATTAGGCAAAATAGGGACTATATTATATCAAGATATCCATAGCCCCAGTTTAATCAGATCACTCAAAGACTGCCAATAACAATATATTGTGTATGGAAGCCTTTACATTCATTTAAATGAAAATTTATAAGGTGGTAATCTTTAGAATGTCCTTTCTTTTGTGGCTTTGGGTTCAGCAGATTATTTGTTAGATTTTTATAAGAACATTATTGCTTTAAGAAAAAAATTGAAACCCCAAGAAATTACTCTCAGTCTAACGAGTTCTTTCCCACTGACTACAGACATCATTAGGGGATGGCTATAGCCTGAGGCTGTGCATGAACTTTTTCTTCTAACTGTACACTTTATGTATAATTTAGCTTTCTTGCCTAAATTATTCAAGCAAATAGTGAGGGAAAATAATGGAGTTCACTGAAACCTTCCAGAGTATTAAAATAAAACAGTTTTTTTACGTTGATTTGAATTTTTAAGCTTTTTAATCATGGATTTCAAATGGAATACGCATGTCTTCAGCTCTTTTTAGCTTGTCCCCCCTGTGCCTTTTTCAGTAAAGGATAAAGAAAGAATAGAAATCAACTTTGGCAAATATCCCATTAATTAATTAATGTTACTTAAGACTACTTGAAGTAGAAATAATGGTGGGTGAGTAAAATCTGTAGACCTGGAAAATACGGCCAGCAAGTGTTGAACTCACAAAAAATAAGCTGTCCTGTAGCAACTTAAAGGCTAACAAATTTTTTAGGTAATGAGCTTTCATGGTTAAGACCACTTCTTCAGATTTTCAGATTCTTCAGATTTGAAGAAGTGGATTTTATCCATGAAAACTCATTGCCTAATAAAAAAAAGGGTTAGTCTTTAAGGTGCTACAGGGCTGCTTGTTTTTTGTGAAGACACAAATATGGCTACCCCTCTGAAAGATTGAACTATGGACCCTGTTTCTTTTACTTCTTTAATGTGGCCAGTACATATTGCATTGGTGTATTCTTGGAAAATAAGCATTGCTGGGTTGCTTTAAACTGAGAAATACTAATGGGGTTTTTATTGTGCATGACTCTTCATCCTAAAATTTAATATGAAAGGATGTTCTGTTTTCTGGTACAGGTTGAACCTCTGTAGTCTGGCACTCTCTCATCTGGCAACATCCATAATCCGGCATGATTTTAGTTAGCCAGATATCCCCTTATCATGGGCATGGCCAAGTTTCCTGTGATGCCATAAAGTTTGTTTCCAGCCACCAGTCCTGGCTCTCAGGGTTTTGTGCTGTTATTTAGCTGTAATTTACCCCAAATGTTTTCTAAGAGCCCAGTAAGCAGTGGAAGTGTTGGTAATGTTGATAGACAGTATTAACCTCCTGTGGCTCAGCAAATTCTCTCTTTTGGCACCGGTCAGGTCCCAAGTGTGGATATGTCCAATCCATACCATTTAAAAATAATGTTAGGTACAATATTAAGGGCCACATTATTAGGTAGCATAAACTGGCATTGCTCCACTGAAATCAATATCAGGTCCACAGAATTACTCTAGATTTACACTATCTGAAAATCTGCCGTTAATATTTACTGCTCAGGTTAGTCTTTCACTTTCTTCTTGATGTGAAAGCTTGCTACAGGTCCACACATTCTTATTGCTGATGCTATTATTAATATCATCATGGCAATATCATTCCCTCTGGATATGTTCAGGAAGCCTATGAATCATCATCTGCAGCTAAATGGATTCTGAGGACATTTACAACTTAATTCCGTAAAATTCACCCTCTTGGACAACTTGTGCTTTTGCAACAGTGTTTTTAGAGAGAAGTCATGGTGATCAATGCATGTAAGCTGGCAAAAAGCAACTGTAAGAGCAAGGTATAGATCAGAACAGGATCCCCCAAATGTGCGCAATCCACTAAAGGCTAAAAGAAGCAGTACAATGGTTTTATAGCAGAGACTTACAACAAGAAGATTCTGTGTAAAGGTGTAGCTCTGTTGTTCCTGTAGCAGAGCTGTGCAGACTTGAAAGCTTCTCTCTCTGACTAGTAGAAAAAGATACTACCTCACCCACTTTGTCTCTCGAAAGAGAAGATGTCCATCAGATAAGGTATGTCTGCAAAGCAAAGTTATTCAGGAATATCTTATTCTGGAGTTTATTATTCCAAAATAAACTATTCCAGAATAAACAATAAGAAGTCCTGTGGCACCTTATAGACTAACGGATATTTTGGAGCACAAAGCTTTTGTAACAGGTCTTTACCCACAAAAGCTTGTGCTCCAAAATATCTGTTATTCTTTCAGGTGCCACCTGACTTGTTTTTGCAGATACAGACTAACATGGCTACCCCTTTGATACTTATTCCAGAATAATGTGTCTATATGACAAGGAAGCCCTGGAATAATCAAAACTTATTCCAAACTATTGTGGCTACACATGCTAGAGCCCATTTTGAATTAGTGCTGCCAGGGGTCTAATCTGCAATACTATTTTACATAGCGGAATTATTTCAGAATAAGCTATTCTGAGAAATCTTGTTTTGAAATAGTCCCTATTCCCTGTCTACACAGCCTCTATTGCTAAGTATCTATTTTGGAATAGGCGCTATTCCTCACAGAATGAGGTTTACCAAATTCAAAATAAGCCAGCTGCTATTTCAAACTTATTTCCAAATAGCGGTTGCATTGTGTAGGCGTTTGCAAAAGTATTTCAGAATAGTGGCCCTTATTCTAAAATAACTTTGCTTTGTAGACATACCCATAGGGATCATATGGATTGCAAAGACCCACAACACTGGTTTGAAGTACAGGGATGAAAAATGTATAGCCTTGTGTATGTGTACTTAGGGCTTGATCCAAAGCCCACTAAAACCTAAGTCTTCCCTTTGATTTCAGTGGATTTTTGCTGGTAGTCCCATATCTGCTTATGTAATCCAGACTTTCTTACTGAAATGGCCTGGCAACAAAGTACGTTCTAGTCCTATCTAATGGATCATTAAATTACATTTACTTTAAGCTCCTCAGGGCAGGGACTCTTTCTTTCTGTGTTTGTACAGTTCCTAGCTTAATGGGGTCCTTGTCTGCATTCTGGCTGTATGATTGGATTCACGCAATGTACATTATAAATAATAGTAGCAACCCATTCAACCCTTAAAAACTTTGACAGTTCCATTGCAATAACTGTCCCCAAGTTTGAGTATTTCCCTAAAGCATGGCCATCCAAACATATGCAGGCTTCTTGGTCTACAAATTACATTAGAAATACAAGTATCGGAGGGGTAGCCGCGTTAGTCTGGATCTGTAATCCAGATCCTGGATCACCAGCATCTGATGAAGTGAGTCTGTGCTCACAGAAGCTCATGCTCAAAACTTTTCTGTTAGTCTATAAGGTGCCACAGGACCCTTCATTGCTATTAGAAATACAGTGAAATAAGAATTTGTTTTGTAAGGTATCCATGGTTTCATAGCTTGACAAGATGAGAAATAACAGCCTTTTTGAAAGGTCTCCATCAAAACCCACAGGTGAATTGCTTCACAAGAAATTTAAAAGAAACAAACATAGAAATTCACCAAGCTTTTTTTGAACATCTTGAAATGGTTTGGTTAACGTGTAGACGGAAATGTAGGTTGTGTATTTGTTTTATCACAACTAACGCTGCTCTCTTCTCTAGGGTCAGACAACTCAAGATGACAGATGTATGCCAGTGATTTTGAGTTTAATTTGTGTGCCAGGTAGATGTGGATCATTAAAATTATTTCCCATTGCAATAGATTACTGTCACACCTCAACTGGCTGAACAAAACAACCTCAGTATAATCATGATCTTCAGATTCAAGCTGCAGGTTGTTCTCCTGAGATCTGAGTTTTACATTTTTTCTACATTTTATTACATGACTCCTGGCACATGCAAGCGTGAATATGCAAATACCAAAAGATCCCAGGAAACAAATAATAATCTGATATGTATTTCTTTGTTTAATATCAAGAATAAAGCATGACATAAAATCTTGAGCTGTAAACTTTTATATTTACTATTTTTAAAGTCAGCTTTGGCTTTCTCATTTAAGCATGTTGTCATTTTCTCTACTATTGTGCATTACATTTAGTTTTCAGTTAAACAACTCAACTGCTTTGCTGACTACTTGTTGTTTTACTTTCAGATTCAGATCACATAGAATAAACCCCTGAGATATGCACAACCAAGTTGTACATGTCTTGGGTTAACATGACTGTTTCCTGGGTCCCACCAGCAGAGGGGAGCCAGGAGCCAAGCTGCCTCCTGGTTCCCAACTTCCCACCACTTTCGGGTACTGGAAAACCACTCCTGTCAGGGGCAACAACCAAGAGTCAGGCTGCCAACCCTGACAGGAGCAGTTTCCCCACTCCTGTCAGGGACAGCAGCCTGACTCTTGACTGCCATCAACTGACAGGAGCGGCTGCTGCCCATGACAGGAGTGGTTTTCCAGTCTCTGAGAGTGGCAGGGAGCTGGGAACCAGGCAGCTATGTGCTGGTCAGTTTCCCACGTCCTGCCAGTGGAGAGAAGCTGGGAGTCAGGCTGCTGCCTGGTTCCCAGCTCCCCACTAGTCAAGGTTAACTCCCCATTTAACCGAAAATTCAACTTACATGGGGTTGGGAAGAATACAACCTCCATGTAAGTCAGGGGGTCTACTGTATCTCCCAGCAACCTCCAGTCATTTATGCAAAATGTATCATGCAGTTGCACAAGCATTACAAAATTCACTTGCTGTCATGCACATTTTGTCCATCTCTTTCTCTCTAGTTAACCCATGACATCATACACAACCTAGTGTACCAATTCTGTGGTAACAATCGATGTCTATTTGACGGATATGAGTCTTCAGGACTGTAAAATAAATCTATGTTAAGCTGAAGCAAAAGGGAAGTAAAAAACAACAGAGCATGTTCAAGTGAAGGCATGCAAACCTCATTAGCTCTGCTAATTAGCCAGAAAGATCTAGATTGTGAAATCCTTTGACAGTATGACATTTTTTCACTGAATTCATGTTCACAGAAGCTCAATGCTACATCACCTGTGAGAATTCCCTTTTCATTGTATTAGACATATCATACAACCACAGACAGGCAGAAAATTTCTTCTCAATTTTTTTTTTTGTGTTAGGAAATTAAAATGTTCATGAAGCCAAAATGACTTTTCCTTACACCCGACAGGTTACCTATCTTTTCTTCTCACTAGTTCTCAGTAGGCATATATTTTTCTTTGCTTTAACTGTTCTGGTTTAAGTTGTCCCAATGCTCCCTGGCAATTTTGGCTTCCTTTCTCTGGTTTCATACATGGTACCCATCCTTGAGTTAAAACTCTCGATACCTAGATTTTCCCTAAGTTTTGCATGCTACAATAAAGCAGAAAATCCATTTCCTTCTCGGCTGTGGTCTTTGAACTGAATTTTCATCCCAGCCTTACCCACTCTTGCAGGCAACTTGTTCCCACAAAAATGAATTTCTGGCTCTTTATGCACAAGAATGCATCTGTGTGCCTACTAGGTCTCCAGAGACACCCTTAGGATTTATGGGGCCTTATGCAGTACTGTTAAACTGGTGCTCCTGTGCCCAACAGCAGCTGGGGGGGAGAGGAGGAGGAGGATTTTTAGAGATGCAGTTTTACTGTATTCAGCAGCACACTAATGAAATATTTTTAAAGCAAATTTTAAACTCAGGCCCTAAAAGAGTAAATTCAGAAACGGACAGTATATACCTGTGTCGGGCAAATGACTGTTAAATGTATTAATCGCCACTTGAATGGTCCTTTCACAGGTTCAGTGCTCTGCTAATAAGTCTGGCAGGCTTTTTCAGTTTTACATTAACTAGATCCTAACTGGAGGAAGCAAAGCCACCCAACTGGGATAGGAAGAGATGAGTGGACATTAAGACCCAGTGGTACCTCATATTTTTAGATGCCCTCTGCTGCTATGTATTCTGCATATGGGTAAGGACAGCCCTGTAGGTCTCCAATCTCCCCAAGTAAAGCTTAACAGGATTTTGTTTCCTATTTCAAACCATAATTTTCAAATTGGTATTTAAAGGCATTCCCAGAGTTTAGGCAGAGCTTTACATTGATAGAGGAAGAGGAAGTGTACGTGACTGTGACCACGTATCATATGGAGAGAATGAAATAGACTTATTTTTACAGCCAATGGAATTCTTCTGTTTCGCTCAGCCTCTGTCACTTTCACTCAGAGATGGATTAATGAGAGAGCTGATGAGTCCACAGCCCAAGCTGCCCAAACAGTCTAGGCCTCACATAAATCACATAGAGCTAGATGGTAGCATTCAGCCAGATGCTGAAGCCACTCTATCCCCGGGAAATCTCTGAAAGAGAGAACTCCCCTGGCATTCAATCAGAGTGCAGAAAATGCACCATCTTTGGGGCTGCTGTAAACATTGCCTTTTCTGTGCCTAGTCAGACCTGTGAGCTGCTGTGTCTGGAGGATCTATGGACTTTCTTCTTCTTTGAAGGAGCTGTGATTGGCCCTAGCTGCAGAGCAGGGTGTGTAAGTGCAGAAGACTCCTTGATTCCTGTATATCCCAGGTCTGGTCATTAAATGTCAACATTTCCATCAAACACAGATGTTTGGAGGCTCCCCTGTGGCTCTCATACACCCACACTCCTGCACTAGCTTCTGATTCATCTTTAACCCCAGGGCAAAATGGCCCTCGGAGTTTCCACAACTTGCTCTTATCTGCCCCTCTAACCTCACAGCTGCCTGCTCTCCAGCTCAGTCACACTTCTGCAGTTTTTCCCTCTTTGGGGAAAGTCCTTGTTCATTTGTACCTCCACATCTCACCAGACTGGAAGTTCACTCCCCTGCTTAGTCACTTAGCCTCTTTAAACTTGGCCCTCAAGACTTTTTCTTTTTAACTTCTGGCTGCCTCTTCCTGTGAAGCATTTTATGATATTACCTTTGAATGATGATACAAAAAGAAATGGTTTTACATTGCCCTTGCTTCTGGTTAACTTCCATTTTAGATCATTCCCTGTCTTATTTGGAAGACACTTATCAATATCCAGAATAGGTAAAAACCAGTCCGTTCCATTCAGCATGTTTTAACTTTAGTGTACCTGGTTGGAAAATTGTTTTGGTTTGTTGAAACCAGTGGTCTGGAATTTAGGTAGTTCATGGTTTGTCTTCTTCCACACAAAAGCTGCTTTGGTCTAACTAAAATAGTTTTTAAATCAATTTTTGTTAAACTAGTGAAAACTCATGTGGAATTGATTGTCATGATTTGACCCTGGTTTATAGCAATTTAACTTGGGTCAGCAAGGAATTGACTTAAACTAAGTTGATAGAAGACCGGTTTAAATCATATTAAGACTATTCCCATAGGGCGGTTGAATCAGTTTAACTAAATTGGTTAAAAACCCTGCTTCAAACCAGTGCAACTTTTTATGTAGACACTTGAACAGCTCCATAGCTTCCTCACTGTTACTATTGACATAATATAACAGAGGAAAAAACAGAAGAGAAGACATGAAGCTAAAGAAACTAGAAGGCACTTCTGCTCATCTGTGGTATACTTTTTCATATTCTTCCAAAGGATCTCCCTTCCAATGCGTAACTGCATGATCTGCAGTGTCATTGACCTACTAGCCAGTTACCCCACGCATGTTTTGGAGAAGGACCAGGAAGTTGGAAGACAGGAGATGGAGATAGGAGGACCAGTGAATGTTAGTTTACCATGAATATATGAAGTGGAATTTAGACATGAACATAAATAAATCTGAGGTAAAGTTAAGATGTTTTTAAATTTTTTTTGGCTTATTTGTTGCAGTGGTCCTTGTAGCCCCTGTTATGGATGTGGACACATTGATGTAGGTGCTGAACAAATGCAAAACAAGAAGATGGTCCCTTCCCCAGACAGCTAATACACCCTTCCCCGGGGGGGTGGGGGGGAGGGGGGTTTGATCTTTTCCCTACTTTGTTTAGCAGAGGATGAAGCAGCACAAATTCAAAGTATAACCTCAGAGCTGTTCACTAGGCTACATTTTTTTCAGGATGCCATCCAGTATCAACACAAGGGGCTCTTCTTCAAGGGGCACCCATTCAACACACAGTATCTCAGGAACACAGGGCAGGATTGCCACAGAGTTGGTGCTTGCTGTGCAGACTCCTGATTGGCTGTTTGGACCAGCAGAGCCGTAAGCATGGCGACACCCAGCTGTTTCTTTTGTGATTCTTTGCTCATCTCCTCCTGTGTCACTCTGTTTCAAATATGAATCTGAGCTTTGTTTCAGACCAGTAGCCTATGTCGAAGGATCGGGATAGAGAACACATTCTACGTACTGAAGTAAAATGTGTGAAAAATTGAAATGATATGGTGGCATTGGAAGGGTGCGGTGGTGACAGCACTGGCTCACGGCTTGCAGCAGTTAACATAGCGTGTTGTGAAGTAGAGTTATTCCCATGTGTCTGGACATGCCATTTAAAGAATGTCAAAATAGGATTTATTCTTTTTCATTGCGCAAGGAGACTCCTTTTTTGCTCTCACTACATTATGTCAGGCTACAGTGAGTACCAGTCTATGCTTTACCTTCAAAATAACCATCACGATAGCTGTTTCTCATTCTTCTTTTCTTTGCGAAAATGCATAGGTTGCATTACCTTTGTGAAGTTACTGAAACAGGTTCTGATCTCGTTTACACTAGGATCATTGTAGAATAATTCCATTGCCTTTGATTTTGCCCATACATATCATGCTTCATGTAGAATACCCAGAGATAAATGGAAAGGATATCTAGAAAGAGTGAGACGGGCTACTTCAGAGAGATGTGACTTTTGAGCAGGAAGCGCGCTTCAGTAACAATAAATTCTAGGATTGGTTGGCATAAGTGTTTAAAATTAACCTTATCTCTGGGCTGGGCTGGGATAGGTGGAAATTGGGTGATGCATGACTGGCATACTACTAACCAGAATAAAGGTGCTCTCCATTCTCAACCATCTATAATACTAACTAGAACAAAGTAACATTTATAGAATTCTATTGATTGCCTACTATTTGCTGAGCCATTTGCTATTTAAGATGTATTGGTTAGAGATCATTGGTGAGATGTGTCACCTGGTCTTTTTAATGATCCCTGATGAGCTGTTATGCAAGTGCTTCCAGCATAAATATGTGTCAGTTGGAATTTAGCATTTATCTTATGACAAATGCAGTTTTGAAATGCACTTTCTATAAACATTCATGCTAGGAAAACTTGATCAGATAAATATTGAATTATAGGAAAAAGAAAATGAGTGTAAGCATGACTGGAACAAACTCATTAAGAAATTAGAGAGAACATTCCTACGAGCATTTTGTCAGTAGTCACTCATTTCTAAGGATCATCATTATCTTTACATGAGGCATTCTAAGCCCTAAATTCTGCATTGAACAAGGAGGCAATTAAGGGTGTGCACATATCTTTAATTTGCCTGCATGTAAATTACATCTACATGCCAGTTTAATTTATGCACTGTTATTCTTTTATAGATTATTTTTCTTAAGATTAGAAATAATAGCAGTCAATGAATACGATAAGAACAAGAATGCTGCTTTTTTTGGCTGGTTGCACTTTTTTGTGTATTATGTACAGGTTGCTACTTGTGAGCAGGAGAAAGGGTTTAATGAATCACAAAAGTACATAATTTATTGAAAACCATATTATACACATATTTCAGAGCAAATTTCATGGAAAATGCATGTGAGAAGCATTTCTATGAATCAGACTCTCAGAATATTTCCTTAGAAACAGCTTGTTCTACATTTTTATAAAGGAGCTACAGCATTTATAGTATGCCATTGAATTAAGATTTGGTGGTTAAAAATGCAGCCCTAGAAATGAAAATGATATTTGAAACATAAATCCTGCGTGCTAACAACTATCATCATAAAAGCCAGCCAGAATCAACAGACATAGCTTGTTTTCTGCAAGGCTTTTTCTGGAGACCAGTTCTCAGAAAACATCTGTGCGAATGCAGGAGGAAAAAAAAGCCCCAGCAGGAATAGAAGCCATCAGTGGTTAGGTGTGTTATAAATACATTATTACTTCATTGTAATGGCATACAGGCCTTGGCTAGACTGCTAAATGACCTCACTAGCTGTTAGCCCCTGAGTTATTCCCAGTGAACAAGTATTCAAGATGCAGAGTCGGCAATAGTTCAGTAAGTCATGAGTAAACACAGTGATAATACAGAAGAAATCCAACAATTGTTCATCAGTAATATCTTGTGAAGAAGTAGGAGACCTTTGGATCCAGTTCACATCATGCTTACCAATGGGGCATTCAGCTTCAAAACACTAAACCTGCATAAAGTCTACGACCTTCATATTCACTTTTTATTTTGATTCTACATCTAAAAAACAGTCATAGCTGCCAAAAAAGGCAATTTCAACTTAAATCAACACAATGCCCTTAATTATTATTTTTAATAATGTCTGTATTTTATTTATATAGGACTCAACTGACATCAGTTACCTTGAAAAACATTAAAATACCTTGATTATCTGAAAGTGTTGGGCACCAAATATTGTGAAAATCAAGACCCTCTATGTTATCGGAAACTGAGCACCCAAAATTGCGACATGTTGAACATCTCTAATGTGGCTGTCTGTGGGCCAGCAACATCCAGGGTCCACCATGATTTTAGTTAGCTGGATGTCCACTTATCATGGGCATGGCCAAGTTTCCTGCTGGCCCATAAATTTTGTTTACTGCTGCCAGTCCTGGCTCTCAGTGTTCTGTGCTGTTATTTAGCTCTAATTTACCCCTAAATGTTTTCTAAAAGCCCAGTATGCAGTGAAGTGTTAGTAATGCTGCTAGACAATATTGCCCTCCCGTGGTTCAACAAATTCTCTCATTTGATGCCAATCACATCCTGAGTCTGCTGGACTAAAGGTTCAACCTGAAGTTGCTTTTGAAAATTTAGGCCTGGGTCCTAAAGTGAAGTTCTAAGATACAAAAATGTGTTTGGTCTGTATCTGCAGTTAGTGGGGGTTGTGTATGAACTAGGATCAGATTGAACGTGTTTATCATAGTAGTACCTAAGGGTCATCTGACAGCAGGGCTTGGCTTACTTTGCTTAAACCTTTGTACTCCAAGTGGATCATAGGTCACATACAAGTCTCCTCCACTTCAGTCTGTCTTGGGACGAAACTTCTAGCTGACTCCAGGAGTACCCCAGTTGCTGTCCTTCAATCTCAGTAGACGCTCTCCACATTGTCTGAGGTCTTCCTCTTTTACATTTTTCTTGTGGGTTCCATTTGAGAGCTTGACGAACTATGCTGGATGATGGTGACACCAAGGCATCCATGAAGAAATATGAGATGACCAGAGAAACCACGTGCTACAATTGCTCCTTGTGTTTTGTTTTTCCCTACTTCCTCCAATTTTTTGGCGACACCAGCTGCCCTCTCTTACTGAGCGATTTCACTATGACACTGGCAGTGAGCCCTGCACAGTGAGTCCTGTGCAGTGATATAGGTACTCAAAGACTGGATACAAGAATGCTACCATATAGGTTTAAAGTCTGATTCTGAATGCCACACCAACCAGATGCAAAATACATCTCAAGTGTATACTGTTGCACTGGGGCCCAGGATTTAATGGGGGCCCAGCCAAAGTCACCACTCCCACTAAGGTGCCTAAGTATTCATGGGAGATCCACTTCCCTTTGGGAATCAGGGACCCATGCAACATCTCCTGCCATGTGAGGAAGAAGCCAGCCCGAGACTGAAACTCATAGAGTAGTTTCAGAAGAGATTTGAGCAGGGACCAGTGAAGATTGATCAGAATGCTTTCCATAGGTTTCACTAAAACAACAAAAAGTCCTGTGGCACCTTATAGACTAACAGATATTTTGGGGCATAAGCTTTCATGGGCAAAGACACGTTTCCTCAGATGGTTGCCCACGAAAGCTTATGCTCCAAAATATCTGTTAGTCTATAAGGTGCCACAGGACTTCTTGTTGTTTTTTGAAGGTACAGACTAACACAGCTACCTCTCTGAAACAGGTTTCACTATGAACATTACATCCCCTGTGCTAATTGGTTGTTTGCTACAGCTGTTCCTGCTTCCTCCCCCTTTTTTTGCTTACCATAACCCAGCTAAAACATTTTAAATAGTTAAGTGCTGGAATTAGGGGAGCTGGCTTAAAATGTTTTTTGTTTTACACCAGGTTTACAGGTTGGTTCAATGACATTCAGCTCCAACACTATCCATGTTGTGCCAGCACCCCTGCTTATGCAGAATCAAAACATAAGCAAAAGAAAATCACAGGAATACCATGGTGTTTGCAGCAGTTTCAGTGCCTGCAGCAGTTCAGTTGTTCTTTAAGTGCTCCACGCTGACATAATGCTGTTCTCAGTGGAGCCAGTGGTGAAACCCCCATTGGCTTTAAAGAGATTTGAATATGGCCAGTACTAAGCACTTTTCAAAGTACAACTCCAAGTGTGTATCGTCCATTAAAAGAGTCATCTTCCAAGAGGCCTTACTGACTTAGCCACTCAATACAGAAGTCCTAGCTTACAGATTTAAAACCCATGTACTGTCCTGTGCCAATCACATCCTCAGCCCATCTCAGACATTATCCAGACCCAATTCACTAATACACTCCAGCTGTTTTGCAGCTTTGGAGTGGTCAGAGCATTCCAGTGAACTTGACCTTCTGTTTGTATCACTTTGGTTCTCTAAATAGATTGTCTTTGAGACAAACCCTAATTTTCCTTTGTTGTTTGGTACAGATCTGAGCAGCACTGTTTCTGAAGCCGAAATAGGAATTGATAATAAAGTATCCTCTACTATCCGCTTGCCTGGAGAAGCACAGACACAAAATGAGAGCACTGTAGAGCTGGTATGTTGACTGATACTAACACATGGCTATAAATCATTGGGCTTGGTCACAAGCCATGTGTACATAGTAGCACAGAGTTACACTGGCTCAGGCAGGACCAGATTATGGCTAAAGTTACATGAGCAAGTTTTGCTGACAGAACCCCACTTTTGTCAACAAAGCTCGTGGAGTGTTCATGCACAAAATGGGATTTGTCAACATTTATCTGGACAAAACTCAGCGCTTTTTCAGGTTTTCACTGCTGTTGACTGATTATGTTGACAAAAAAGCTGTATGGCTGCTTTCGGGGGGTGCCTCTCTCAACAGACAGGGCATCCACAACAATGGGCAGCCCTGTCTGCGGTGCTTCTGGGTGCCTGTTTTGTCACGAGAACAGCCGGGCAGTCCGGCTGCTTTAGCCACAGAGTAGAGTGCTCTCCCAATTGGCTTTTGTGTGTGGCCGCATTCTGTCAACAGAAGTTTTGTCGGGAAAACTCTCCCGAGAGTGACTTCTATTGACAGAGTGCTGTAGTGTAACCATAGCCTATGACGCTCTGAGATATAATCTACCTCTTGGTTGTCCCTGCTCTGGTGGGGATGGGAAGGAAAAACATACTTATCTGTACCCAGCCTTACCTGGCACAGTATACATCTCTCAATGGGTCAGCTCTGCCTCCTCACTCCACGTCCACTTGTATGGGATGGGGAATAATGGCTATGTGGACGTTGCTTCTCACTGAACGATATAGGTGAATTAGGAAGGGATATGAGTGGGTGCTCACGAGAGCCCACGACTTAGCTGAGAGAGGTGTGGGGTTTTTTGTTTGTTTGTTTTGAGTGGTTTGGTTTTGTTTTGTTTCTGAACCAGCTTAGAACAAACACTAGAACAGGAAAATGGCCCCAGCCCTGCAGATGCTTATCCTCATGTTTTCTCTGGGTAAATTTAAGCATGTGTGTAAGAGCTTGCAAGCCCAGCATCTGTAATGATCTGTTTTCTCCAGGAAATGTTTCTCACAACTTTGTGAAACTGTCACAGTGGAGTCTGAAAAAATCACAATAGAATTGTCAAGCCTTTGTTGTTTTTTTATGTGGACCACAGTTCATTAGCAATATGTTAGAAAAGTTTGCTGTTGGATAAGAATTGCCATACTAGGTCCATCTAGCCCAGTATCCCTCCCGGACAGTGCCCAATGCCAGATGTTCCTGGAAGTTGAAGGTTTAAGGACACCCAGAGACTGGGGCTGCATCTCTGATCACCCTGACAAATAGCGTTTGACTTCCATGATATCCCCTGGCAATGAGTTCTGTAGGGGGACTTTGCAGTATGAGTGGAAGTACTTCCTTTTGCATATTTTAAATATTCTACCTGTTAATTTCATTGGCTGACTCCTATTTCTTGTGCTATCTGAGCAGTAAACAACACTTCGTTATGCACTTTCTCCAAGACACTAATGATTTTGTAAACCTCTAATATATCCCCTGCTTTACTAGTCTTTTTTCTAAACTGAGCAGGCCCAGTCTTTTTAATCTCGCCTCATATGGAAGCTGTTCCGTACCCTTCGTCATTTTTGTTGCCTTTCTCTACAACTCTTCCAAATCTAATATAACATTTTGAGATGGGCTTACCAGAACAGCATGTTTTTTTCAAGATGCAGGTGTACCAAGAATTTATGTAGCAGCATTGTGTTATCTTCTGTTTTACCTACCCGCTTCCTAATGATTCCTAATAATCTGTTAGCTTTTTTGACTGGTGCTGCACACTGAACAGTTGTTCACAGAGAACTATCCATGATGACTCTAACCACTCTTTTTTGAGTGACAATGGCTAAATTAGTCCTCACCCTCAAACCCCCACATTTTCTCTGCCATTTTACCACTCACTCATCCAGCCTACTGAGGTCCCTTTAATTCTTCACAGTCAGCTTTAAGGATAACTGTCTTGAATAATTTTATATCATCCACAAGTTTTGCTACCTCACTCTTTACCTCCTTTTCTAGATAATTCATGAATAGTTGACCAGTACGGGTTCGAGAGTCGACCTCTCCACTGAGTATCTATGTCTCTCCATTGTGAAAACTGAAAATTTTCCTACTTTTTGTTTCCTGCCCTTTCATCAACGTTATAGATCTGTGGTCAGTTTGGTTCAGTGTAGAGGTAGACTTTATTTGACTCTATGCTTTGTTTTACATTGTCTGAGATAAATAAACCCCTTCATGGAGCATCAAGTTGTGAGGGAATCAAAATAGGGATCTGGTGGCCCAGCTGGCCCAGTTTGCAGAACTGCATGGCTCAGTCGCCAGGGTCAAGGCAATTATCCCACAGTTCACCACAGTGTGAATCAATAGCCAGAGCCCAGAAGGTTGTCCTTTTGCTCAAGGCAGTCTGGCCTTGTGACCTAAGTCTATGTAGCCGTCGTGTAGATCATGGCAGAATGGCCAGAATCAGTAAGGCAGTCCTGCTGCTGTACAGTTCACCCTCTTGGGCATCTGCCGCTGTGGTGGCAGGGCAGTATGACAGGGGGACCTGGATCTACTCTTCTCCTCTGAATCCCAACCCACTACCCTAGAGAAGTGGGACTTCTATGATCAGTCTCAGTCACCAGTTACCACAGTCCCAGCCTTTTCCACCCTTCCTTCCAAGGCTAGTAATCTGGTGGCTGTAACAATCTTGGCGTTCATTGAATGAGAGAAGAATAAAACTTTTAATAAAACAAACTGGAGAGATTCCACGGCGAACTGCTGCACACAAATCCATTGTTCCCAACCCCTGTCTGAGCTGGGCTACTCCATTTTATATGCTGGTTCCAGCTGGAGTGTTCCCAACAAGGGTAAGACAGCGTGGCTTCCTCAGACCAAGAGTATGATGAAGCCCTGGGGAATGACTGCAGAGTAGGTACACCCTGTCATACACATATTGTATCATCCCCCACAGCAGCACAACCTATTCCATCATTGCTATGTGTTTTATACCCTGTTATCAATATTCCTCATTCCACCAAGTTTCTATAATGACTATTATATCAATATCCTCATTCAATGGCAGGTTCTTTAGTTCCATCATCTTAGTATTTAAGTTTTTAACCTTTGTATACAAACACTTGTGCATTTTGCCAATATTCAGTTGTTTGCCTTCACGTGTTGAATTTAAATGTGACTCCTTTACGTTAAACTGTTGCTAACTGCTCCCACCTGTACTTTAACAACTTTTCTGTCCTCTTTACTAAAATATAGAGCTCCCTCTCTAATAACTTCATCTCTGAGTGATGTCTCCACTCATCCATGTGCTCCTCTGCATCTGTAACCTTTCTTCAGCCCTTTTGTTTAAAAAATCCTCCATGCCAGCAATCTGGTTCTATTTTGGAGTAGGTGGAGCCCACCCTTCCTCTAAAGATTCCTCCTTTCCTAAAGATTTCCCGGTTTCTAATAAACCTAAAACCATCCTCCTTATACCATCAGTTCATCCACACATTGAGATCCCACTGTCCTGATTTGCCTTGTGTATGAAACAGGAAGCATTTTACTGAATTGTATCATGGAGGTCCTGAAAATTAACCTCTTACTTAGCATCCTAAATCTTCGTGCCATAACCTCTTTCCTACCTATCCCTAAATCACTGGGATAACTCAATTGTGGCCAAAATCCACAATATATACACAAAAGTTAGTATTAGCATTTTGTGTTAGGAATTTTTAGAGAGGATTCCTCTGCAATAAACAGGGCAGAAGGAGTTCCAACAATAATTTGTTGCTCTGAATAGGCTTGAAATGTCCCACTCGTGGTTTCCTCACATCAGAGAATGGTGTCAGTTTGTGTGGCTGTGACAGACAGGCTAATAGCCACACACACACCAAGCTCTCTCTTCCATTTTTAAAATACGTTCATCATCACTGACTTCATATATGATACTGTAATTCTGAAAATCAGTCAAATAATCCATCAGATATGGCTGGCCACACCTGTGAATGGTTGTAAAAATCCTGGCTGAAACATCTGCTGACATACGGCAACTTCTGTGGTCTGCTGTGATTTTAGTTGGCTGGATATCAACATAAAAAGTTTTATTACAGCCACCAGTCCTGGTTCTTAGTGTTCTGTGCTGTCATTTAGCTCTAATTTACCCTAAATGTCTTCTAAGATCTCAGTAAGCAGTGGAAGTGTTGGTAATGCTGTAAGAAAATATTGACCTCCCATAGTTCAGCAAATTTCTCTGGTTTGGCACCAGTCCCAAGGATGCCAGACTAGAGAGGTTCAAATGTTATATATTTCAGAAAGCTTGTCTATTTAATCAAGAACTCCTTATAAATGAAAAGAGTTAGGGCCACCACACTGGAGCCGTGTCTACACGTGCACGCTACTTCGAAGTAGTGGCACTAACTTCGAAATAGCGCCCGTCACGGCTACACGTGTTGGGCGCTATTTCGATGTTAACATCGACGTTAGGTGGCGAGATGTCAAAGCCGCTATCCTCATCAGGAGATAGGAATAGCGCCCTACTTCGACGTTCAACGTCGAAGTAGGGACCGTGTAGTCGTTGCGCATCCCGCAACATTGAAATTGCAGGGTCTTCCATGGCAGCCATCAGCTGAGGGATTGAGAGACGCTCTCTCCAGCCCCTCAGCTCAATGGTGGCCGCATGGAGCGGCCCCTTAAAGGTCCCCTCCCCCTCCCTTCCTGTGCAGGAAGCTGAGGGAATGTGCAGGCAGCAGCTCAGACACGCGGCCAGCCTGCATGTCCCTCAGCAGCCACAGGACCCTCAATGGCCGCCCGGCAGCCCCCCCAGCGCCCCCAGGGGGCCCCCCCCCCAAGGGGAGCCAGGGCAGCCAGCCCAGCCAGGTGGGCAGCCAGGCTGGCAAGCAGCAGCAGGGCCCCTCCTGGACGGAGGCCGAGCTGCGGGACCTGCTGGGGCTCTGGAGCGAGGAGGAGGTGCTCCAGGTAATGGGGAGCAAGAGGCAGAACGCAGATGTGTTTGCTCGGCTGGCCGACGGCCTGGCTGCCCGGGGTCACCCTGCCCGCACTCCTGATCACGTCAGGAGTAAGGTGAAGGAGCTGCGGCAGGGTTACTCCCGGGCCCGGGATGCGGCCGGCCAATCTGGGGCCACCCCCGTCACTTGCCCCTTTTACAGGGAGCTCAGGGACATCCTGGGCCCCCAGCACACCTCTTCCCCTCCGGCCACCCTTGATACTTCGGCCGACGAGCCCCAGCAGGCCCTGCAGCTGGAGTCCACCCCGGAGGTAAGCCCCGCACCCCGGGGGCCCCCCCCGGAGCTCACCCCCGGGCCATCGCGGCAGGAGAAGGAGGAGGAGGAGGAGGGGGGCTCCTCCTCCACAGAATCCGGGCTGCAGATCCTCCTCCTGCCATCCCGGAGCAGCAGCCGGGCCTCCGCCCCCCCGGGGATCTCCAGACCGTGGGAGTGGACCGACAGGTATGTACCCCCCTCTGGTGTACACCCCTGGGCTTGAGGGGCGGGGGTAATAGATATGTTTCCAGGGCCCCCGACATGCTCACATGGCCATGGCCCCAAGGACAGCAGGGCCATGTCCCTCACATCAGTGCATCAGCCCCTGCCCCCCACCAACCCCGCACGACAGTGCCATGCCCCATCCCTGGGGCAGGGGGGAGCAGAACCTCGAGGGGCCCCCGGGAGGAGGGGGTGGGACACCCCTCAGCAGCAGCAACAGCAGCAGCAGCAGCATGTGATGGAGTGGGGGGAGTGCAAAAGGGAGACTCAGGCTAGATATGAGCAATAAGAGCCGAATAGCTCCCAGGGGCAAAGGATGATCGTGGGGCTACAGCTGGCAGGTGACACCTCTGCCCTGAACAAAGAGGAGGGAGGAGCCGAGCTGGCTTTGAATCGGGGGGGGGGGGGCGGGGGCCGCAGGTAGAAGCTAGGGGAAGGGAGAGCTGGAAGGCAGCCAGCCTGAGGAGGGGGAAAGCTGCATCCCAGAGGGGCACCCCTTGGGGTCTTGTCCCCACGACGGGTTGGAAGGACTGTCTCTTCTGACAGCTGGTGCTGTCACTCCTGGGAGAAACTGGGCATCTGTGGCCTAAGAAACCTGTCCTGCTGTCAGACCCTGCGGAGTGAAGTGAGAGTCGCTCCCACCAGGGGACGGGGTGCAGTGCAGGGGGACCCCTGAACCCCATCCATCACAGCAACATCTCCCGGGGATGGGGATGGGGAACCTGCAGCACAGGGCTGGGGAGACAAAGGCCACGGCTCGGGGCCCACACTAACACCTGTCTCCATTCTTCTTCCCCCCCTCCTCTCCTGTGTCCCGCAGCTCCACCATTGGAAGGACCGGAAGAGAGCACCGGCGAGGCATCAGTGGTCCCGGAGACCCCTCCGGGGCCATCGCTCCAGGCAAGCCCCTCGGCCGAGGACCGACCGGCCCCATGGCAGGCTAGATGGCGGACCCCGCGCCACCACCAGCCGACGGCGACGGACCCCCAGCTGCTGGCCATCCACCGTCGGCAGCTGGAGGTGGCGGAGCAGCGCCTGTGGGTGGAGCAACGCCGCCTCGAACTGCAGGAGCAGGCGCTGGCCTGGTGCCAAGAGGCATGGGGGGCCTACATGGACACTTTCAACTGCCTGGTGGACTACCTGGCCCCCCATGCTGCGCCGGCCGCCGCAGCACCCACCCTGCCTGCTCCACCCGCCGCACCACCAGCTGCTCCGCACGTCGCCGGCCCGTCCGCCATCGCCCCGCCACCCACCACTGAGGGCCGGAGCGCCGAGGGACCCCTGGAGCCAGCTGAGACTCGCCGGGCATATCTTCCGGTCCGCCCCGCCCCCAGCCAGCCCCGGACAGGGCTGCGGCCGCGGCAGGGCTCCCTGCCGCCCACACCCAGTGCCGGACTTTAGGGGCGAGGGGCCCGGGACATGGCCCCACCCCTTGTATATAGTTGTGACTCTATTAATTTGTGCCCCTCGTTTGCCCCGTCCCCCCCATGTAAATAGTTCTCCCCTTTATCATCCCTGGTTTTCTTTTTATTAGTGAACAAACTTTTTTATTACTATTGTTTTATTTGTACACATTACTTTTGTTACACACGTTGTATATAGTTTGTTCTTGTTTTATTTATAGTTAAAAAAAGAGTTCTAAAAGAAAAAGCAGTTTAAGTTCAGCCACAAGTGCGTGCTGTCATTTGTCTAGGAAAAGTGGCGGGGGGGTGCGGTTGGGTGCTCCATGGTGTGGGCGTTGGGGCAGGGAGTGTTGTGGAGGAAGGGGTGGGCAGTGGGGGAGCCTGGCAGAGTTCACCCCGCAGCCTCATCATTGAAGTGGGCCCGCAGGCCCTCCCGGACCCGGGTCCCTTCGGGGTCCACCTGCCGACTGGGGGCAGCGGGTGGCTGCACGTCGGCCCTGCCGGCCTCCACAGCCCAGCCCTGGAAAAAGGCCTCCCCCTTGCTCTCCACCAAATTGTGCAGGGTGCAGCAGGCACCCACAATCAGGGGGATGTTGTTGGGGCCCGCATGCAGGCGGGTCAGGAGACATCTCCAGCGCCCTTTGAGGCGGCCAAATGAGCGCTCCACCACCTGGCGCACATGGTTCAGGCGCAGGTTGAAGCACTCCTGGCTAGTGGAGAGATGGCCCGTGTACGGGTGCATGAGCCAGGGCCGGAGGGGGTATGCCGCATCTGCGATGACGCAGAGGGGCATGGTGGTGTCCCCCACAGGGATCTCCCGCTGGGGGATGTAGGTCCCCGCCTCCAGCCAGCGGTACAGGCCCGAGTTCCGGAAAATCCGGGCGTCGTGGGTGCTGCCAGGCCAGCCCACATAAATGTCCTGGAAATGGCCCCGGCTGTCCACCAAGGCCTGGAGGACCACAGAATGGTAGCCCTTGCGATTGATGTAGCGTCCTCCACTGTGATGCAGGGCATGGATGGGGATGTGAGTCCCATCCAGAGCCCCGAAGCAATTGGGGAAGCCCAGGGTGGCAAAGCCCGTGATGGTGGCATCTGGGTCCCCCAGCCTCACGAGCCTGTGCAGCAGCATGGCGTTGATGGCACGCACAACCTGTAGGGAAAGCACATGGGAGAGCACCAATGAGGGGTGAGCAGGGTGTGCGTGGCCCTGCCCTGCCCTGCCCTCCCCTCCTCTGCCCTCCTCTGCCCTGCTCTCCTCTGCCTGGGCCCCCTCCCCTGCCCTGTCCTCCCGCCGTGGGTCCTCTTACCTCCATGAGGACAGCCCCGACGGTGGCCTTGCCGACACCAAACTGCTGTCCCACGGATCGGTCGCTGTCTGGAGTGGCCAGCTTCCAGACAGCAATGCCGACCCGTTTCTCCACAGGGAGGGCACGCCGCATGGCAGTGTCCTGGTGCCTGAGTGCGGGGGTGAGCCACTGGCACAGCTCCATAAATGTCTGCCGGCTCATCCTGAAGTTCCTGAGCCAGCGGTCGTCGTCCCACTCCTCAAGCACCAGCCGCTCCCACCAGTCGGTGCTGGTGGGGTAGCTCCACAGCCACCGGCGTGTGAGGCGGGGGGGGTGGGGTGCTGCAGGGTTGGGGGTTGAGCCCTGCTGCCCTGGGGGCCGCTCCTCCTCCAGCGTAGCAAGGAGGTGCTCAGCTGCCTCCCGCATGGCATGGATCAGGGCAAGCCCTGCTCCTGCCGGAAGGGCTGGGTGGACCTCTGGCTGCTGCTGCTGCTGCTGGGGGTCCATGCCTGCATCGCCCGGGGTCTGTGTGCCTATGGCTCCTCAGACCACGTGCTGTGCAGGCTGAGTGTGTCTGGGAGGGGCCCTTTAAGGGAGCGGCTAGCTGTTGCCCCGGAAGCGCTAGTCCGCCCTGTGACCCTGTCTGCAGCTGTGCCTGGCATCCCTATTTTGATGTGTGCTACTTTGGCGTGTAGACGTTCCCTCGCAGCGCCTATTTCGATGTCGTGCTGTGCAACGTCGAAGTTGAACGTCAACGTTGCCAGCCCTGGAGGACGTGTAGACGTTATTCATCGAAATAAGCTATTTCGATGTAGGCTTCACGTGTAGACGTAGCATGGGTATACAGCTTCCTTCTATCATAACTTTAAGCAATGGAAGAATTTGGTTGTGACAGGAAAATGGGATGTGCCTGGAATGGGATTGCTTTTTATAAAACCAGACAGAAAAGAGGTAAAATCACCAAATCAAGCACAATCCTCAAAACTGACATAACTGAGAGAATGTTGAAAGACACTGAACCAAGATAAGCCAGAAAAATAGGATGAACCCGAAGTAGAATTGCTTCTCAATAAACCTTATAGAAAAGAGTTAAAACTAAGTAGTTCTCTGTTTTGGCACAGCTAAATTAATGCTGAAGGTTTGAAAACTAGAAGAAAATGTTATTGGAAACCAACTTTTTTTTGTTAAAACATAGCAAATGATAAGAGTTTATAGGAGTGAAGGAAAAAATACACTTGCTAGAATCCTCATTTATAGACATTTAACAATTAACTTTAACAATAAACTTTAATAATAAATTTTAAAGGAATCTGAAATAAAAAATAGCTTCATAAAAATAACACTATTTTTGAAAAATACAGTTATTTAATTAAATGTACATTTTCTGTTTACTTTAAAAAAACTTAATTCAGTTATGGACCTGAGCAATGCCATATAAATCTGCTAGTAATATCTATATAGATATATAGATATATATATGAACAAATACCTTTTATTGTGTTGTTAATAGCACACAAGATTATTAACCCTAAAAGAGTTTTTAAAATCATATTACTGCTCATCATTGCTGTTTGTTTTTCTGTAGAGTATCACCCCAAATGAAAAATGAAAATAGATAATCAGCTTCACTTCTTTTCTGGTTAGTTTCACTTACAAAACCATAGAAACTAGAAGTTAAATGACTATGAACTCAAGACACACAAGACAGATTAAACAAAAACCGCCAATTCAGTCATTAAGATGACATAAGCAATTTATACCAATGATGTACATATTCAAACCATGTTGGGTGATAAAACACATCCGGTATTTAGTAACACATATAGCAGTTATACTCTGAAAACAGAGGAGACATTAGTCTTCAGGAATATAATCTACAAAACTTACATGGAAAATGTGTTGGTGGTATTTGCTTAGCCTATATTTCAAAGGAAAAATTGAAACCATACTTGGCACAATGGTAGAAATCTGCCACTAAGAAGAGATTATTGTAAACAAAGTGCTGCAGGCCATGGTATTCTCCATTCTTCCTGTGCACTGGCTTCTTATTAATGTATCTCAGGAAATGGAGTCTTTTTGTCTTAAAAAATAAGCAAGTTTCTAAAAAACACAGGGCCACGTCCTGAGCGGGTCCAAATTGGTGTAATTCCATTGACTTCCGTGCATCTAAATGCATTTACACCAGTTCAGGATCTCACCCGTATTCTACAAAAATGAACTGTGGTGTGCTGAAGGCAAAAAGGGATGGTGCTTAGCACTTCCCACTGCGTAAACTTAAACATCTACTTTATTTACTCACATATCCTTTTAAGAGTACAGCAGTAAGATACAGAGCGATAGCCTTGAACCATGTGTGCACGCACACACAGAGTTCCTGCACTCACAAGTATACCATAGTCAGCAGAACAGGCTGTGCAGCATTTGTGGTGAAGGATCAGAATATGCACTTTTGCCTGGAATGCAACCGAGTTGGCTTCATCAGAGGGAAAAATGTTTTCCCTCCCCCCCACCCACTCCCTTCTGCCACAGCTGAGATGAAGCATGTGATTTAATACATACAAGTCACCAGGGGTGCCAGCCCTTTTGAAGACAAAGCTGGCAGAATGGTTTTTATTTTTTTTTAAGTGGGAATTTTTGCAGTGACACAATGTCATTTTCTTTTTTAACAATATTGACACGTACAGAGTCAGAGCCCTCAGCTGGTGCAAACTAACTTATCACTGTAGATTTTTATGGAGCGATGCTGCTACATACAGCCTGAGCATACAGCCATCCTTTTAAAAATTCTGATTCAAATAATTAACGTAGACTTTTCAGGTGCTTTGTTTTTTCATTCACTTTGTACAAAAACATCTTAAGAGTATTAATGCAACGGCGATTTAAAATGATGATGGTGCCCCCACTGACTAGTATCACTGCTGTAGACTGGTATTTCGTTCTTTAATTAAGGATTGCTCGGGTCTCAATACATAAGAAGAGCTGAAGTGAACCCAATCGTTTTTATTTATTAAGTGCCAGGAGCATATTCCATGAACTCCTCGTTGAAGTTATGTACTCTGAGCTTATTTGCATACTTGAAATGTGCATCCGTACAAAGAAGTACAGTGAACACCTCTGGCATTTCAGATTTAAATTCTAAATATAACCTTAGTCTAGATAGAAAAAGGACCTTGCCCATGAAACTATTTAATTGCTTTCATTGTTTTATGCTTCCTAATTATGTGCTTTTCTAAACTAGAAAGCAATTATTGTAACATCTACATATAAATATATACACTGCTGTGCATAACTGCTAATGAGAAAGTTTTAAAACTTAGTATGTTGATTGTGCTCAACATGTGAAATGCAAGAGGAATCCCAAAGACCACAGTGCAAATAGCCCATAGATGAGCCCCTTCACCATATTTCAGTTCATTGGGTAAAGACAAGAAATTCTGGACTACTGGGGCATTTTGGCATATTTGCCTGGCATTACAGTGATGTGTGGTTACAACACAATTCAACAGTCTGGAAACATTTGAATACGAAGTTATTTTATAAAGCCTACACTGTGTGTTTTGAATGCACATTCGCTGTTATGAATAACAGTAATTGTTGGCCTTGGCCTGTCTTTGTGTGGGTGCCAGCTGGCCATGAATAGAGCTGCGACACATGACACTACAGCTGTGTCCACATGTTTCTGAGTTGCAGTATCCACTTATATAATTTACTTTTTTGATCAACAGTTGAACTATTCAAGTGAGTATAATTTACTTTTTTGATTAACAGTCAACTATTTAAGTGAGTTCATCAAGTTACACATGCCAACTACTTCTGGTAGAATACTTACTTTGCCATTTCAAATATATATATATAAATATTCAGTATTCGTTACTTGTGGAGATATTGCTGTTTCATTAAACCCAGGGTAGTAAAGGATGCATCCCTAATTGAATTTTTTAACTAAATGTACACAGTTACAATACAGTATCTTAATATTTAGTCATATCAACCATTAGAATATTAACTAACGAAGACCTTACTGTAACTGACAGAACAAATACTGTGTCATTTTAACTTTTCCTCCACAATACTGAGGTGTTCATATGTGTTGTTGAAATTAGATTTGTGACTGGATAATGCAAACTACCTGAGTCAGACTAAATATAAGTTTTCAGCAGTGATGCTTCTCATGCTAACCCATATTCAGTACTGGCCAACTTGGAAAAATCTAGCAGACCAAACCAAATGTAGTCTTGTGTGACCTTCTATAAAAGAGAACACACCAGTTTAATTCCCCTTCTCTAGTCCAAAGCTGGAAATACACAGGTGATATTCGAAAACTTTTTCAGCTCACTGGTAAAGCAGAAGCAGCACAGCATTAACACAAACAATATTTTCCCCTACAATTTATGTTAATTTATTTACCTCTTCAGTCACACTGAAATAGGAGAGGGCTTGGATTTTCCTTTTTCTTAACATTTGGGAAACGCAACCCTACCATTTTATTCCCACTGCACGCTGAAGTCAAGTGTGTCATGTATTGTATTCCATTAATTCAGTGCAGCTTTTGGAATGTCACTACTACTACAAGTCAAAGTAGCTGTGCATTGTCTACCTTATGGTACTAGTCTAGACGAGGTGTGCTGCATTGCAGGGCTAAGGGACGCAAGCGCATGAAAGAAATGGTTCAAGGAGGAGGAAGCATAAATTGAATAAGTAAGACCTGATTTTTAGGAGAGAAGGTTGAAGTCAGCCATCAAGTGTAAGAGCTCACCCTGCTGGTAACTCCAAAAGGTACATTAGCAGGCCATGTCTACACTAGCCCCAAACTTCGAAATGGCCATGCAAATGGCCATTTCGAAGTTTACTAATGCAGTGCTGAAATGCATATTCAGCGCTTCATTAGCATGCGGGCGGCCGCAGCACTTCGAAATCTGCTCATGGGAATAAGGGGACTTTGAAGAAGGCAGGATCCTTTCAAAAAGGAGCCCCGTTGGACGAGCTGCGGGGCGGCGAGGCGCGTCAATTTCGAAGCGCCGCGGCGTCCCGCATGCTAATGAAGCGCTGAATATGCATTTCAGCGTTTCATTAGTAAACTTCGAAATGGCCATTTGCATGGCCATTTTGAAGTTTGGGGCTAGTGTAGACACGGCCATGGTGTCATAAAGGTTCTTGATATTCCGTTTAAATTAAATGACTGTATTAATGTACTGTACATTTTAGCGTGCATCTGTCCGTCGGTGCTATGTTTTTTCAAGAAATCTTCTTAAACTGTATGAGCTATGACCACAGAATTTGGTAGGCAGCTTCCTCTTACCCTAACTTAAACCACGGTCAGGGTTTGTTTGTGCCTGGAAAATGGGAAGTGCCTAAAATCCCATGATTTCGCAGAATTTGGAAAAGCAGGGACACCAACAGGAGGGATGACCTACTTCAGACTGACCATTGGGGGCACTGAATGCAGGGAACTGCAATATGGCAGAGTGATTACTGGGAGCAGCCACAGCAGGAAAACAGTGGCCATGTGGAGACAGGGCTCTCCACCCTGCTGGGAGAGGTAAGTGCTCCTCTTCGCCAATCCCCACCCCCGCCACACAGGCACAGTGCCATGCAGAGGGATCCCTGCTGCCTCCCTACAATTCTCCCTCACAGTTAATTCCAATCATTTGCATAAGCCATATTCTTTTTCCTTTTATTTTCCAAAGAGAAAAAAAAACAACAACATATTTCACTTAAATACCCAAGCAACACAGGTCAATTTGCTAGTGAAATATGTGTGAAAGATTGCAAGACTTGGGTTAGAAGATACTTCGAATGACAGTAAAGCAGTCTGGTTATTCACCTGAAATAAAATATCAGTTTAATTGGGTATTCCATAGGAGGCTATAATAAATAACACATAAAGCACTGCATCTTCAGTGTGGCTTCTGACATAACCAAGGAAATACAAATCCATGACAGCCACTTTGTATTTCACTCATCCTATTGTTCCTGTACTGTAGCACATGTAATCGGATCCAACACTTACTAATACCTGTGGAAGTCCTTCCTCACTAATAAGCCTTAAGAGAGCACACACATGTCTCATCTGAGGCACTTCTGGAACCTGGAACCAATTGTGTGAGTTAAAGATAAAAAGTCAGGGTGAATTCTGAACTTCTTGGTTTGCATCCCAAGTAATGGTTGGCCAGCCTCAGAAAGTTCAGTAGTTCAGTTCGGAGGCTTCTCTGAAGTACCTGAACTTCTAGCATGTGCAAAGCTGGGATGGAAATCTTGCAAGGACAGACTTTCCCATGTGGTTGTCAGTGTTTCCTGCTTCCGGTCAGACTAGGGAACAGAATGCAAGGCCAGCCGTGTTTGTGAGATACCATTGTGGTAGGTGTCAGAGAAAGGCTTAAGAAGGAAAGAGAGAGTGAGTCAGGAAGGGTGGAGCTGTGTGAAAGTGAAGAATAATGGAAATCAGTTAACTGAATTTCTCCAAGCTCCTAAAAGTTTCTGTCTAAGAAACATTCTCAATCACTTTTTATTTTGTCCTAACAGGCTATTAGTGACTAAATCTCAACTCAGACACCAGAGGTGAAATCTTGGCCTTGCTGAAGTGTGTGGGAGCTCAATGGGGCCAAGATTTTAGTCATAATTACGACTGTTTTTCAGGTTCTATATTTCAATGCATCATTAAAAATTCAAGCAAGCCCTTCATTTAGGTACATGAGAAGTATCTAATACAAAGACATTGTCAAAATGTGCAGAAGAACACAAAAATGGTCTATTGTGTACGAGTTGTCAGAGTTGTTCAGAAGTGAATTTCTCAATATTTAAGACTGTTGGGAGCAACTTGAAAGAACCATGTTGATTAGACTGTGAAGAATTCACTTTATGTGGCTAGGCACTGGCCCAACTGCCCAAGATAACCCATACCTGTCAATAGTGGGGGAAGGGGGTCAGAGTGAGGGCAGTGTATTCAGCAGATGTACTGAGCATGTGTAGACTGTGTGCGCCTGCTCAATACAAGCCAGGCAGCAACTCTGAAAGGGGAAGTGACCACAGGTGACCTCCTTTCCACATGTCGCCACTGCCAACTGCTAATAATTTAGGGCTTCCAGGTGTTCAGTTTTCAATCAAACATCTGGTAGAAATGCGGCTGTTCCCGGTGACAGAGGGAGGCGGAAATGGAGTGAGCAGGGCGGGTCCTCAGTGAAGGGGTGGGGCATTTAATTTTGTTTGGTCAGAAAATTGGGAAGTCTACATAGTGAACTCTTTCATACCTGGCAGACCCAGGACAAGGAGGTTGCTGGATATTCAAATATTCTTGATAACAGAGAGGTATACCTAGCCATGCATAACACTAAAGCCAAATGAAATTAGATCTTAAGAAACAAGCAAAAATGTATGCAGAGTACTTTATTTACTAACAATAGTATATTGTGCACTGTAAACTTATATTGTGTTTGCCATATTTATTTGTATTTACTTTCAATATATTGGCCATATGGAAAACATAACTAAAATGTACTTATGGTTAAAATGCTGGTTATTTGAGAGTTCCAGGTGGTAGAATGCCAGATGTGAGAGAGTTTACTGTAAGCAAGTTTGTTCAATACAGGGAAGTTTTGAAATGCAGATTCATGTCTGCATTTCAACTCTGCAGAGTTAAAGTAACCGAGTTCTCCTAACTCCACCATTTTAAAGGTGCCTGTCTGCCATAGTCCCTTCTTTTCTTGTAGTTTCAAAAATGGGCAACTTGGAGCAATGATTTTACGTGACTGCTGTATATATGTCTCATGCCTGATCCAGAGTCATGCCAATAAGTAGGAGTCTTTCCTTTGGCTTTGGACCAAGTCATCCGGGCGCTACTTTGCCATCACATTAAACTTTGTTCCTTTCACACAAATACGCTAATGATCTGCGCATGTGAACTTAGTATACGGAGAGTCACTAGCTCTAACAATAATTAAATAATTGACTTCCACATGCAATCAAAGGGCCAAACATGTGAGGTGCCCTCAGTGGTTTGCAACTTTGAGCCCTTGTGGAAGGAGCAATAGATTGCTTTGAATAGATGCTTGCCTCATCAGAAACATGCAGCTTTTTAATGTGCATTGGGTGTGTCTGTGCAGAAGGGTTTAATGTGGCACTACCACTGATGAGCTGAGATTAAGCCGTTCCAAATTCTGAGGTTGCTGAAAAAAATTAATCTTTTTGTTATGGATGGCTGAGATTATATAAGGTTCCTATTTTTTTCATGTTGTCAGTCACAGAGTTGGTGTACTTTGAATTCTATTTCCATTTTTGGGTTTCTTTGTACATTTCAACTGACATTATGAATTTCCTGGGTTTCTCGTGTTTGGATTTAGTTTTTTAAAAATATTCTTTAAATAATTATAAGCTCAAACCACTGATCTGTATTTGACAATGTCAGGTATAGAAAACTGGTTATGTGAGAGAATTCCCTTAGTTTTTGTTAAATAGTCCAATATGGGGCAAAGGTAGATTGAAAGAACATTTCTCCTTTCCCTCTGAGTCCCAGATGTCTGGAGAAGAAGTGCATCATTAATGCACTCCTCCTAAGTTCCTTAGATGGGATCTTCTGCACCTTCAGTGGAGACTGTGGTGATCCTCTGGAGTTTTATCAGAGGCCTTCCATGCCTACAAGACTTTGGCAGCTTGTTGAGGTCCACAGCTCTCCCTGCCAGAGGCTGGAAGGGACCTACCATTCCTTACACCCGTGCAAATCTTAGGCAGTGAATTAGAGGTCACCCCAGGCTCCGATGAGATTTATGAGCTCATCAGTGCCCCAGCCTCCCAAGAACAGTTCTCTGGGGACCTGCACAACCTTGAAGCTTCTTCTTGGTGGTCACTTGATAACAAGTGGGACGTGTTCCTGTGTTGTCAATTGTATCACCAGTGCCCACCTCTCATACTTTGGGAGGCTACAGGAGTTAACCCCTCCCCCAGCCTTAGAGGGTTTCTTGGCCCTCAGTTACCCCCAAATAGGTCCTTAGGAGCTCTGACAAGCTAAAACAGGCTTGTCTGAGTTAGGATTGCCAACCTTCCCAGATTGGCCAGGAGTCTCCTGGAATTGGGCTTGAGCTCTCAGAGTTTACTGAGGCTAACCCAAATGATTGTAGGGCGCTAAAAGTCAGGCAGGGTTAAGGCAAGCTCCCTATCTGCCCTGGCTGTGCATGGTTCCTGGCAGCAGCTGACATATCCAGCTCCCAGGTACAGTGGAGGGGTCCAGGGAGGCTCCATGCGTTGCCCTAACTCTGCAGCTACTATCCCCTGTGCCACCTCAAAGCCTGCATCTCCAGCTGGAGCTCTCACCCCTCCCACACCCAAACTGTCTCAGGAGCCTGCACCCCCTTCTGAACCCCAACCCCATGGCCCAGGCTCAGCCTAGAGCCCCCACACACTCTGAAGCCCTCAGTTCCACCCCCACATCAGAGACCCCACACCCAAACTCCTTCTCAGAGCCAGAGCCCATTCCTGTACCACATCCCTCCCTCCCAGAGCCACCTCCCACACTCTGAACCTCTAAGCCCTACCCCCCATCCCAGACTTCAACCTCCACACACACCCAACCCCCTACCCCAGTCTTGGGAACTGAGTGAGGGTTGGGGAGAGCAAGTGGTAGAGGGAGTGGGGGATGGAGTGAGTAGAGGGCAGGACCTTGGAGAAGAGGGGGGCTAGGGACAAGGCAGGGGTGTTTGAGTTTATACAATTAGACGGTTGGAAATCCAAATCTAGGGATGAGCTAATGATTCTCCTAAATTGGGGCAGTCAAAAAAACATCCATGAAAATTGAATGTTTGACAGATTAAGTACTCGACTCAGTTACATTTTTACAACATGAGAGTGGTTTCTGCTCAAATGTCTTAGATTCTGTTGAAAACTTCTTTTTTGATGAAAAATCAAAATTTACCAAGAAAAATAACACCATTTTCTGGGGTGTGGTAGGACTAAATCTGACGGAGTGCAGGAAAGGTGGAGGGCTGGGGCCGGTGCTGTTAAATGTAGTCAGAGATTTTTATATATACATGGGTAATTAATAGATAGGCTGCCAGTAGATGGTGCTCAAAAATATGTAGCACAGTTTCTGGGTTTTGTAGAACCCATAAAACTTGCTGTGTCCTGCAAACAAAGAGGTCCCTGATAAACTGCCTAAGGCTCAACGGTACAAACTGGGCTACCAGTGTGCCTGACGCCTATTGAGAGGTGAGGCTGTTGAACGTCCAAAAGCTCAGTCAGGATTCAGCTCTTCTATCAGCTCTAGCAGAAGCCCTACATATCTCTTCCCTCATGACCCCCGCTTTCCCAGTCTCTACACACTCACAACCTTTGAAGGTCTGTAGTAGCAGGGGGAACACTTGAGTTGTACCAAAATGCCCTGGAATGCTGTTCTGGCCATATGTCTCCTCTGATCCTTCTGTAGGCACCTGGCCAGTGGGCTTCTTTACTTCCATGTCCCTGAGGCATCCTCTAAAGTGTCAGGTGCCTGGACATGAGACACTCAGTGATGAGTCAGCACAGAGGGAGCTGGGCATGCTGGAGCCAGGACTGGACAAGGCAGCATGGGGCCAGAGCAGTTTGGAGTCAGGTGCCCTGTGGTATATCCCCAGAATACATCCCCTCAGGGGCTGTAAGACCATGCCACATGGATACCATTTTGCAGCAGGCACCACCCTGCCCCCCACTGGCATGATGTTGCACATGCAGTGAGTGTTAAGGTCATACCACGTGGAGGGACGCCATTTTGCAGAGCATCCTGCCCTGCTTTTGCTGGTGTGACCTCACATATGCAGCACATAGATACTTAAACCAGAGTCTGTGTAGCAGTACACTCTGAAAAATGGCATCCTCCATACATGATACTTGTTGTTGAAGGATATCAATGACAATGCGGAGACAGCAGTGAGAACAAGCAGAGATTTGGGAAGATGCTTTAGAACGAGTAGAGGTACAAGACAAGGAGATCTGATATTGTTGAGTATCTTCATCACACACCTAAACAGAGCGATGGACAAGATCATGGAAGAGGTAGAAGGGATATCCGTGCATGGGATGAGAATTAACAACTTGAAGTTCTTGGATGATATAGTTATCATCAAGGAAGATGAAGCAAGAAAGGTGCAGGTGCTAGATGAGGAAGGGAAGTAGTATGGACTGATTATGAATGTCGATAAAACAAAAACAATGGTATTTGGAGATAAGGAAATTGGAAGAAAGATCAGTGTAGACGGTATTGAACTAGAGAATCTAGAAAAGTTCATGTATCTGGGGATCAACATGATGTATGAACTAGACTATAAAAAGGAAATAGCAACTAGAATAGCGAAAGCAAGAGCAAGTTTGAAGGTGATGGATAAGATCTGAAAAAGCAAAATGTTTAGCTTAAGAACAAAGCTGAGCATCCTGAAGTTGTGTGTATTCAGCAACATGTTGTACAGATGTGAGATATGGGTGATAACAAACGATTCAAAGAGAAGTATATTGATATCTGAGAGAAGTTGTTACAGAAAAATCCTGAGAATAGGCTGGATTCACCTATGGAGTCACCACAAGGTGATATATAGAAAGATACAGCCAAAGAGAACCTACTGCAGAAGGTTATACAACACAAGTTACAGCTATTTGGGCATACCTGAAGGATGAATTACAAATGAAAAGTCAAGACCCTGGTATTTGGCATAATAGATGGTTCGAATAGGAGAGACAGACCCCACAGAGAATGGGTAGATGGTACAGTAGATTGGTGCAGAGCTAGTCTACAGAAACTAAGCCACTCCACCAAAAATTTGATGGACAGGAAAAGATGGAAGGAAATAGTGAGGGAGGCATTGGATACCAATGGGTGCTGAGCCCATGGTTGTTGATGATATTGCACTAAACCATATCCAGTTTTATATCAGTGAGGAACAGGGACAAACCATAGAAAAAAACAGATTGTCTACCTTAAAGCCCCGTGAATGGCCTGCCTCTCTGGGAGCCCAGAGTGAAGCCAATATTGGGAACTGAATAGCAGGGCCACCAATACCCTAGTAGGAAGAACATCCAGGATGCAGGTAGAAGGAGAGGCAAGGTGGGACAGACTCTCTGGGGACTCACCGCCTGTTGCTCCCCTTGGCCTCCACCAGGTGCCCCCTGCCAGTGTTCCCTTGGCTTATATCTTCAGGTCTGTTTCTTCAAGGAAGAAGGCTAGAGACCTATATTTATTTAATGAAAGGTTAAGTGTCCAATAACCATTTGACAGCCTATATCGAGCTGGGTGGAACTGACAATCCCTAGTGATGTTACCATCCCTGTTAATAACTTTTCCCTTTGTGATCAAGTAGCCTTGTAGTGCTGAACTAGATCTGAACTTTTCTTATTTCTGGTTTGGTTTGGTTTGGTACAAAGCATATGTTGGAAGTTCAAAGACATTCAGAGGTCTGGTGAACATCTGAATAGCTAGGGAGCCTTAACTCTCTTGTCTAAGTCGCTTAATATTTGGTAGAAAAAATCTTTGTCCACCCCAGACCTAACCTACTAATTATTGGTGATTTTATTACATTTTATTTTGTTTTATTTTAGTGAATTATCAATTTAGGGCTAAAATAGGCTTATAATGGAAATTCAGTTGTACCTTCAGCGATAGGGCAGTAGCTGCCTCCACCACAATCTTTCTGACTCTCTTGTACGTATCACACAGGGCATATGTGTCCATCTTTTTTGTGTCTTCTTTGGGGACCTTATTGTGCAAAAACTAACATAAACAAATGGGCCCGTGGTTCTGGGTTGAAGATGAAGGGGTGCATAGATATTCTGAGATCTAGTGGAAGGGAATTTCATAGCAGAGCACCACAGTTTGAGAAAGTCAGATCAGTTGCACCTGCAATTTTTACGCAAGGTATGGTCAACTTCTGCATAGCTGGGGACCACTGTGGTAATGGAAGTGTAGAGGCAGAACCCTCCAGCCATGACTTTAGTTAGAAAGGGCCCCTCTTCCAAAATCTACAACCAGGGCTCTAAAGAGAGGTATAAGTAATTCGGACTTGAGAACCTTCCCCCTTCCAGTAAGGTAAAGACTTATAATTGGGCATGCGGCATGCTTATGGGACAGCATTCAGGGTCCTCATGTCAGGAGGAAGAGTTGGTCAAATTGTAGTTCTGTCATCTTGAGCACAGTCATGTGATCTGTAGCCTTTGCGGCTAGGTACCAGATTGTGACTAGGCCTTTCCTGGACAATGCAGGAACCATGCCAGGACCCTTGCCCATCTTGCATGTTAAATAAAGGACTTTTAATAATTGTATTCCCTGTTTTATGGGGGATGAAGAGACTGCTCCCTTAGCGGGCCTCTGGAACCATGGCAGAGCAAACTCGGTGTAAGGATGGAGAAGCTTTGGCCTGCAATACCCTACTCATTGAGCTTCTTGGAGAAGGATTTTGTTTCCCTGAGGTAGAATTCCTTACAGAGTTCCTCCATCTGAGGCAATAGATTCTGCTTCGCTCTCACTGTCTGCCAGTGGCTAAATGTGACACTTCCAGTAGCTGGTGTTTTAGAATCACTGGGGTTATCTGCAAGGTTTAATTTTAGCAATATTATTACTAAAATTACCAGTCTGAGACACTGGCACTTCTTCAGAAATTGTCACAAAAATAATTTCAACACACCCCCTTCTCTGTTTGATGCAGTTTTTATCTTTGCATTTTTGGGGGTTTTGTTGGAAAGCTGAAAACCAAAAAGTGTCCAGTTTTTGGCAACTGTGAGGAAAATTACATTGGTTATCAACAGGAATATTTTTGTATTCAGTTCTTGAAATCTCCCAAAACTGTAATGTCTAGGTTTTCATTTTTCTACAACAATGGAAATTTGCGGTTAACAAACCATTTTCAACCAAAATAGTTATTTTTTTAACTATGCCTACTTAAAAGGGTATGAGCATAGTTTTTGCCATTTGATGAGCAATGCTTCTTTGAATTAATATTTTATTTAGAAAACTGTTTAGAAGACTGTAGAGCTACTGTTTTTAAACAAGTATTTCATGGTCCTCCCATCAATTTCATTTTCAGTTATAGTGCTTATAATTTATAAAGTAACATTTGTCAACAGTTGCCCCCCAAGGATATCTGCAATACAACATTGTTTTCCTGTGCTGAGCATGGCACAGACTGTGTTATCTCATCTGTAGCTATGAGAAAAGGGCTAATTTTTAATGTCCCACCTGTTCAGTTTTTTATTTGTACAATTCATAGTACTATCATATTTTAATAACGTCAAATTATTTCTATATGTTACAAAAAGATAGTGTAGCCCAGTGGCTGGAGCAGTGGTTTGGGGCTCAAGAGATCTGGAGTCTGCTCTTGACTCTGACACTGGTGTGCTGAGTGACTTTGGGCAAGTCATTTCATTGTGCTGTGCCTCTGTTCTGCCATCTGTAAAATAGGATGAATTATACTTAGCTCTTTAACAATTGCTTTAAAATCTATATATAAAAGTTAGGTATTAATAGCTTATATTTTACAGAATTGTGGATCATACAGACCAATCTATAAATGCTAAGTATTATTTTATTACAGCTCTGCAAACTGTTCCGTGTCCTAACTTAACATCCCCCCTCCCCGCATCCCCCTCCTTTAGTCCTATTTGATTTCTCAGTTTCTATTGCAATTTTTTTTTTGGTCCTCTGTACTTATAAATGTCAGTCTGTAGTAGAAGTGCAGTTGCTTGAGTGTGATAGCTCAATGGTTTGAGCATTAGCTTGCTAAACCCAGGGTTGTGAACTCAATCCTTGAAGGGGCCATTTAGAGATCTGGGGCAAATAGATTAAAAGAAGGGATGGTGCTTGGCCCTGTAAAGAGGGCAGGGGACTGGACTCAATGACCTCCCAAGGTCTCTTCCAGTCCTATGTGATGTGTATCTCTATATATGAAAAGTGGGTCTGTCCCGTGAAAGCTCATCACCAAGTAAGTCATTTTGTTAATCTTTAAAGTGCTACATTTCTGCTGTTTTGTTTTGTTGGAGTACAGACTAACACGGCTACCTCTCTGTTACTGTTCCGCATCCTGTTCCAAGAAAGTTTACAAATTTATATGTGAGAACTGATTTGCTTACCCTGGAATTCAAAGCAGTCCCTGTTCAGATTTGAGAAAAAAGGTTAAAAAGTTTTGTTTTCTCATGGTCAGAACCCTTAAATAAGGTGCGGATTTGATAGGTTCATGCCCATTTATTTGACTTCGCACCTGTGTGATTGAACTAAAAGTGGGACGGAGCTGTGACCCTGGAATTCGAGGCACCAGTTGCTCTTTCTTACCAGCAGCTCCTTTTATTACAGTAAATAGATAGTTGTCAGAAGGAAATGCACATAAGGCCTCCCTTCTGTTTCCTTTATTAAACAACTCAGCTCTCAGGGAGCTGTTCACCTCAAAAGCTGGGATATGATTAGGTAACTCAAAATATATAATGAGAATTAGACTGTTTCCTGTATCAGAGGGGAATTACATTAGAGAGGAAGATGAGGTTGGTTTGGCTTATCTAGGTAATGCGTGGTGTTCAACTAAAATGCACCTTTACTCTCTAAGTTTTTCAAAGCCACCGAAGTGCCTTAGGAGTTCAAGTCCCATTGCTTTTCAACCAAGTACAAATTGCTACTGCTAAGATGAGCAATTTAGATTGGCTGCATCTGCATGAGAGGCTTTTCCCAGCAAAACTGGACTTTTGTCAGAAAAAACTGCAAAGCATCTACACGCAAAAATGGACTTTGTTGACAGGTTGTCGACAAAACTCGACACATCCACCGACAGCATTATACCTCTCCCCGTTCAGGCATAGCACCTCTCTTGACAGTTTTCTGTTGACAAAAAAAAAAAAGCCAAGTAGATGCTCCAGGATCCTTTTGTTGACAGACAGGGCTTCTGGTTTACCAGGCAACCTTGTTTTCAGAACTTCCAATCAGCTGTTCTGTCGAGAGAGGGCCTGGCAGTCTGGCTGCTCTCTGTTGACAGAGCAGATTGCTCTTTCTGTCTGTTTTCATGTGTAGACACTATCTCTCGACCAATATTTTGCTGGGAAATTCCTTCCCACAGTGACTTCTGTCGACAGAGGCTTCTCGTGTAGGCATAGCCATTCTGAATACATCCAGATCCAAGAAGAGCAAAACATTTCCAGTTGTTGACGCAAACCAAATTCATGAAACCCAGTACTGTTTTGTGGATGCATTTTGAACTCAGTGCTCCTATTATGACTATTATTGAAGACTAAAAAAATGATGTTCTTTTAAAAAAAAAGACAAGATGAAGTATCTCTGTATTGAGTCTTTGGAAGCCAAGTTTCAGCATTAAAGATCTTTCTCCCTATTTGGGCAAATTGCAGTCCTCATGAAAGCCATAGAGTATAGAACTTGAGCTGTCATGTTACTATTGAACATTGCTAGAATAATGCATGAGAGAAGGGAATACCAAATCCACATGGAACCTTATACCCTGGAGTATGCCATCTTTTATTAGCAAACATTATGTGGTATCAGACAGCACCCAGTGTAGTCACTTAGGGAAACATTTAGCCAAAGAATCTGCTCCTCTTCCAGGCAGCTTCAACTGCTGCAGTTTTACAGTACTTACTTAACTGTTCCTTTCAGCTGTAAAAGCAAACATGCAACATGGAAAAAGTATCATTTTATCAAAACAGATAGAACTGTTCCAGCTGCTGATATTAAGATAAAAATAGCAAGGTTAAATGTTAAAGAAACTCCAACTGTACATATATAACTACAAAGAAGGAGTTAGACCAGTTATGCTGGAAAATAATTCTTAGAAATAGATCCTTATTGTACTTCTAAGTAGAAAATTTATTTTCCCCTCTTGCTGATGATTGAATACAGTGGAAACAGTTTCTCTTGATAACAAATACATAAGTAATGTGCGGCACTTCCTGCCTCAGCATCTTGTAGCTCACAAAAGTTTCCATGGCCAGATTTTAATGCTCAGAGTGCTAATAATGTCTGTAGTCAGCCTTCCTACTGTTCAGAAAATTTCACTCCTGCGGCTTCTTGGCTTGTTTTGAGAAATCACTGTAGAGGTTAGTGAACTTTTCAATGTGTCGTTATTTAAACTGGAGAAGAAAGAAAGAAAGAAAGATCATTGAAGGATAATCCCCATTAATGTCACCATTCGCACTGGAACTGAACTGGTTTGAAATGTCCATATGAAAATGGAATTCCTTTGATTTTTAACATATCTTGAAAAACATAGAACATTAAATGAAAAGATGCTTAAAACAATGCTGGGGTTTTGTTCCAGAGAAACATTTGGGCACTTTCACTGGGAAAGGAGGTTAAAAGGTTGTCAATGCTTTCTCCAGGGGCTCCGTCTGACAGTGAACATGTGTTTCCTCCCTTTAATCGGCTCGCCAGTAGCCAGAAAGCTGCTTGTTTTCTGCAGAGGTTGTCAAAAATGATTTCAGTCTGGAGACGATGAATGATAAAAGAGGTTTTCAAACACAGTTTTGCACTGTAGCATTTGCAGTCCCAGAGAGGATGGATTGTATTACAATCTCAGTGCAAAGGGCCATGTTCCTGTAGCAAGAAAACAGGGCCTCGTTCAACCTGTTTGATGCTTCCCATTATCTTTCACAGCTGAAAAATAAAAGTGGGGGAACAGTACAGATAAAAAATAAAATCATCCCAAAAGTTTGTCCTTTCTCACTGGCAAAGTAAGTGTTTTCACATTTAGTTAAGACTCTTTTCTTTACCCAGTCTCAGGGAGTCCTCTTGCCTTCAAGTGTTTATAGAATATTTGTTGTTCTTCCCCTGGATAAACTCTTGGAGTAAATGATAAATCTCTCTCAAAGAAGAGTGGGACCACAGTCAAAGGGCCTGTTCCTGTGAAATTACCTTCATAGCTTTTGCTCAGCATCTTACATAAGGATCTCAAACTCTCAGCCCAGGGGCCATCCATGGCCTGAGCACTTTCCCAATCCAGCCTGTGAAATATTTTCAAAAAGTTACTTAATCAGGCAGCCAGCCTAGGGGGTGGGGGTAGCGGGTGTGCAGGGACTCACCCATGCACATAGCTTCTAGCAGCATCCAGGTCCCCAGTTCCCATATGTTCCCAGCAACAGAGGGAATGGCACCACTCAGTCCAGGAAGCTGCACTGGCTGCCTCTGCTGCAATGTGAACCAAGCTGGTGAGGCAGCCGTCTGAGCAGACCAGTGGGGCTGGTGGGTTTTGCTTTTGGTTACCCCGGGCAGGGGTGGGGGATCCCATACGAGGTTGCTGATGTTAGCACTGACAGATAGGCAGGATCCCAGTGCATGGGTGTGGATGTTAGTGTGGGATGGGCATCCCAGTGCAAGGACATGGTCTTTTGTAGGACCCTGGTCTCTTCCTGGGCTCCTGGACACAGGTGGGGACACTGTCAGTTTGAATGTATTGTATTGCTAGATGCACAAGTTCAAACCTCACAAATCAGCGCTCCACCCCCAAAAAAGAGAATGGCTTCTTGAAATCAGAGATAAAAATACACCTGGGGATCTTTTTATTTGGCATTTGGTGTTTGATGTCTTTGGCTGAAATTGGGGCATGTTTTCTAGCTTTTCTCCACAAACCATTAGATCTAAAGTCTTCCTTAAAGAAAAGAGAGGCTGGGATTCTCTTCTAATACCAGGCACCAGCAAGCAAGTATAATCTACTAAGAGCGATCACAGCTGACAGTCTTACATGAGGCATCAGGTAGTGAAGTTCCCAGATCTGGTATAAATCTAGTAACATGGCTGGAGTTTTCCAGGAAAATAAGGCTCCACATGTCAGGAGGCTTGCGATCAACTCAGGAGAGTTGGCATCACTGGTAGCTAGTCAGTGTCACAAAATGAGTTAGTAGTTTCACAGATGACACCTAGGGACAGGATGGCTTTGCACACACCTGCGCCAGGCCATAGGGACATGCCAGCAGCATGGAGATAGAAGCTAGAAGGCACTCTGGCCCCACTGTACTGCCCATGGTGGTGGCAGGGGGGCTCCTGGTGAGTTTTAAATTGCCCTGGGGTGGCAGATGGGGCCGGTTACAGATGGGGGGAAGAGTGTTTGGTGCAGCACAGGGAGCCTGGAGATGCACAGAGACCCCCCCACCCCCCACTCTCCCTCCAGTGACCTGTCAAAGCTGGCCCACTAGGAGAATTTGAGGACTGGCACTGGCCATAAGGTAAATTGCATTTGAGCCCCTTGGTCTTGCAGAATAGGGGAACTGTAGGCATTCAGAAGAACAGTTATTCATTTTGGCCATGTCTACACTAGCCCAAAACTTTGAAATGGCCATGCAAATGGCCATTTTGAAGTTTATTAATGAAACACTGAAATACATATTCAGCGCCTCGTTAGAATGCCGGCAGCCACGGCACTTCGAAATTGATGCAGCTCATCCAGACGGGGCTCCTTTTTGAAAGGACCCTGGCAACTTCGAAATCCCCTTATTCCTATCCGCTGTTAGGAGTAAGGGGATTTCAAAGTTGCCGGGCGCCTTTCGAAACGGAGCCCCATGTGGATGAGCCGCGCCAATTTTGAAGTGCTGCGGCTGCCGGCATTCTAATGAGGCGCTGAATATGTATTTCAGCGCTTCATTAGTAAACTTCAGAATGGCCATTTGCATGGCCATTTCACAGTTTTGGGCTCGTGTAGACGTAGCCTTTCAGAGCAGCTAAAAAACCAGGAGGCTTAGTGGGTTACCTTCTAGAAAAACTTTTCCTCTTAGGCCATGTCTACACAAGTGGCCTTCCCCAGCAAAAACAGTTTTTGGCTGGAAAAAAAAATGTGGAGCGTCTTCATGGCAAATGCACTTTGTCAACGAAACCTGGGACAGCCACTGGCAGTGTTACATCTCTTCCTGTTCAGGTATAACACCTCTCTTGACAGTGTTCTGTCAATAAAATAGCTGTGTAGACACTCGGGGGCCCTTTGTCAACAGACAGGACTTCCAGTTCACCGGGCAGCCCTGTTTGCAGAGCTGCCAATCAGCCGTTCTGTCAAGAGAGGGATGGGCAGTCTGGCTGCTCTCTGTTGACAGAGCAGATTGCTTTTTCAATCTGCTTTTATGTGTGCATGCAATCTGTCGACAGAAGTTTTGCTGGGAGATCCCTTCTGATAGTGGCTTTGGTTGACAGAGGCTTTGCGTGTAAACCCGGACCTAAAGAATAGTGCCAAATCCAGAAGGCAGTAGTTTTTCCCAAAGAGCCTTACACCAGATGCTGTCGTTACTTAGAACAGCGTGGACTAATTCCAGACTTACCTTGTATTACTGAGATCAGGACATACCTCTGAGTAAGGCTGCAGAATGCGAGCCATAGGAATTAAAGAAAAATAAGGTTTGGAGACATTTGAAAACATTATCAGTGGTTCCCACCCTTATCAGTGGTACCCAACCTTTTCACTAGTGCAGACCCCCAGTCATCCCCCAAACCATTTGTGGACCCCCATCAAAGCCAATTCTAGCACTCTATGCAGGTCATTAAATCAAAAAGGGAACCAAAACATAGATTTTTGGGTGGCAATTAGTAGAATTATTGGAAGAGATTTAATTTAAAAATAATAGATTTTAACTTTGCAAAATATTTAAAATTTATTTTCTATGGTCATTTTTATTTATCTTTTATATCTTTCATGGACTTTCTGAAAACACCGTTGCGGACCCCACGATGGGAACTGCTGCATTACATTATTTAATTACACATTTTAATTTTTTTCTTTCTTTCTTTCTTAAAAAGAGCACTGTAAGTAATTCCTGGTCTGGAGCTCTTTTTCAGACATTGTCCTTTTGGTTACATTATGCTGCTGCTAACAGGAACTTCCTGTTTAGTTGCTACATTAAAAGGAAATACATAAACAAGAGATTCCTAGCAATGAGCAAATGTTAAGCACAGAAGGTTTTTATTATTATCTTTTGAATCTTATACATGAAGGAGATGTAATTTCTTTTTTTTTTTCTCCTGCTGGTCATGACCAAATTCCATAGCATTTCATGCACACTGATTTGTATTCCATTCTTTATTATTTCTGACAATACTTTAAATACTTTGACTTCATTTTTATGCCAACAAAGTCAGGCTGTCAGGCAGCAATTGTATCCTGCAGAATCAAAAAATGAATATACACTCAAAGCATATTTAGAAACTTGAATACAAAAGAACTGGACAACATTTTTTCTACTGGATTCAAATTACCATTTTACCTGCATAAGGATATCACTGTAAGCCTACTCTACATGCGTGATCAGCGTAGATATCTCTTTTTCAAGTGCCAAAAAGCTTTATAACAGGTGCAGAGAGAATTCGATAACATGCTTTGAGCAGTCTTTCCAAGCCAAATAATAGATAATACCCATGTACAAAAAGTCCCCATCTGCCCCAATAATGCCTATGCCACATTACATTTAATTATATTTATACTGCACCTTGGAAATGTAAAGCACATATCAGCACAAAGTATTGTTATGACCTTCACTTTCTTTCAATGTAACACATCCAAACTTTTTTGTAAAAAAAGAAGACGCGCACAACCATGAGAAGATTGAGCTCCTACTCTTCCTTATACTGTAATATTTGGCTAATGTCATAGAGATTTGTCTAAGTGGGTTCAGTCAACTGTTTTCAGTCTATTATAGATCATAATCCCTATTCAAGATGAAGTGCACTGCAGCCTAATGAATGTGGTAATGGAATCCTTGTGTATGTTTTTCCACAGCAGGGTGCAGATTAGCATAAGTGTCATATTCTGTTGGCATGCCTGCTATTATATCTGAGGCGTTGCACACACTGGGAATTTTTCGGCTGGATAATAATAAGATGAATATGGTATATACATGCACATAGAGCACACTGACTAGAAAGTGATCTATAATAAATCTCACCTGGAAGGGCCTTCTGATAGATTAGCTTTGCAGTTTGGCTTAAAAAATGCAATGTTTAAGCCAAGGGTAAGGTAACACGAGCACAAAAGAATTAGATTACATTTCATGCACAGTTTTAAAGAATGTTGTCATTTAGGACTGCAGAGTGCTGAAGAATACTCTGCAGATCGTATAGTTTTATGTATTCATTGCAAGTTCAAAGCCCAGCTCAGACGTCACTTATTCAATGCGGATTGTTCTAGTTCTGAGAGATGCCACAGAGATAAAGGAAATCATCTTGACATAAGAGTACTTCCCTCTTTAGACAATCCTAGTCTGGCTGCCAAATGAAGAAAACTGCTATCCTCATTATAAGAGTACCTGTTGACCATTCCCTTTTTGAAAGGGGAGCACAGTTTAATGAAAACTGAACCGTGCATAAATTCATTTTGTATAGAAATTAGTAACAAAACTGCCTGAAATATATCTACGACTTAAGCACTACATAGATTCTAATCTCCATTATAACTGTATGAATTGAACTTTTATATGAGTGAAGCATGCATCTTTAATTATTTAGGTGTTTTATTTTTAATAGGATTAGAGAAATTCCTGATGAATCCCTTTGCATATCACACAGGAAAGACAGAGGTGCTTACATTTAGTCCTAGAATTTATTACTTGATTATGAAATGTGGAAACCTGAGAAATTCATACCACTTAAGCAGTGGTTTAGTGTGAATAATCAAAGAGGCTTTTCTGACTTACAGGAGGTATCTATATATATAGACTAGCATAGAAAAGCGTATCTTCATGCTTTTAAGAATGGTGGCGTGGTAACAGCTTAAGCATGTTAATCAGCCTGAGGTAAGTGCTGCTTCTGTATTATATTTTAATCTGATGCTGTCTGCTCTGTTAGAGAAATTATATCTTTGGCTGAAATAACATTTAGAAAAGAAATTGTTTTCCAAGTGACTGAGACAATCAAGCCAGTCATTTATACTTGTGGATTAACTATGAACCTGACTTCCCTTTATTATCAGTACATTTCTAGCTAATAATCATAACTTAGTGTATTGCAACTGGGCTAAAAAGAGAAGTGAATAGAACAACTTTAATATTTGTTCTGCTGTTAGTCTAGAGTTACTTTCCTTTTCAAAGGCCTGTCTATTATAGTTGGTCACCATTCTGATTTATTTTTCCTGAGGGCAAAACTAGGATTTCGGAGCACTGTGCTAATAGCTCTGCTACAATGCAGTTACAAGTATTATACTCTAGTGTTTTCTAAAATCATGAAAGTAGAATGACCTTTTCAAAACTCAGAGAAATCTGTGTCCTGATCATGTGCCTATATATGAGCAAGAATCCGTTTTCTAACTGCAGAACAAAGCTCGTTAAAAAAGAAATCCCACTGACTGTTAAAAGAACATAAATTAGCGTTTCCACTGAAGTTCAAGCACCCTTTACAATTACACTCCCCGTTTCCTTGAACGTAGTATAAAAAGGCTGGGTGGCAAATGTATTTAACTCTGAGGAAAAGGGCTGTTAAGTCGACCTTGGTAACTTAACTGAAACAGTATACGTGTAAATCCATTGCAAATCCCTGGCCTTTTGCAACTTCTGTCCCAATGGAAATCAGATCACAGAACTGTTTACAAGAGACTACGATTCATTTGGATAAAGAGCCATGACAGCAGTCCCCAGTATTATTTGAAATTGTAGTAACCTAAGCTTAAATAAATATTCAAACAGCAAAATAGTAAGGATTAGGTAATTATTTTGACCTAATTACTTACTATATTTCATACTTAGAATAGGTAGACAATCTCAGGATACATATCAGCTTTTGTCACTTTTGCAATCAGTTGTAATTTTTTACTGTTTAACGAGACATCAACATTTCCATTTTATCTTGGTTTTTTTTTTTAATTATTATTATTCTCATCTTTAGATAGTCTGAATTGTAGCCTTTTAAACTGCTGGAATTAGTGCCGTAAAAATATTTTACTACATTGCTTAATGTATGAGCTAATCCTTAGTTAATGGTCAATTTTTGCTATTTTGAGAGTGAGAGAGAAAATGAGGGTGGGAGGAGGGGATATTTAAAAAAAAAAATAAAATAAAATACAAAGGCCTAGTCACATTGAGCTGAAGTCTCCTTCACTGAAGCAATCTCTCTGACAACGCCAAAGCAGAATCATTTAAAGAGACAGTTTAAATATTTTGAGTGGCATTCTTGGCATTGCGAACAAATACTACCTTATAATTGGTACTTCAATTAATCTTGACCAAATAATATTTTAAGAGCATGTGCTTGGGAATAGTTGTATTGAACTCATGTAAGGCTTTTTTCTTCACCCACATCACTTTGAAATATTTACTGCAAACAGATGTAACTTGTACTGTTAACTTGAGGAATTAAAGCCCTTTCTTGAGGAAATAATTATTTTACAATTAATAACTGTGAGCTAGAAGATATGTATGATATGTATGATTCCTCAGTATTTAGCTGTAAGCTAAGGATTTCACTCAGGAAAGGCTTCGGACACCTCATAACACATAAACCCAGTCTCCCTCTTTGTCTATGTTGTATATGGGTTACACAACATTCTCCTTCCTTTTCTGGTGATATGTCCCAGTTGGTTCCTAAGTACCCAACCTGGTCCCAACCCTAGGTGATATCCACTAAACTGCTGAAATGTGTTGAGCAATTTCACCTTAAAGTCCTTCCACTGCCAGCCCTGAATAAAGTGCATAAGAAATGCTTATTTTCCTTATTTCCGTTTTCTGACTGTTCAAGATAAACTACTTGCCTCATATGGTAAGATATGGAAATTTATTGCTAAATAATGCGCTTGTTATTTGTGACCCACATAATGCTGTGTTGTTGAGCAGCAGTATATGGAGAAGATTAGGTTTAGCTGCCTCCCCCTAGCTCACTCATTTCTGCTATTACTGGGCCTATCGTACAATGCCTGTAAGGTCAGGGGCATGCTGATTGAACCCCTGGCTAATGAAAACTCTTGTCTCTCCTTAGGCTGGAGGAGGGGCAGTGTTGCCTTGTGGATAGAGCACTAGAGAAATTCAAATGCCACCCTGGTGATTGGCCAAGTGTCCACAGCTAGGTTTTTTATTTCTCCTGGTGGTGCACATACCCCTCTCTTGGTGCACAAAAATTATTCTGTACACCAATGGAAAAAAATTCTGCACATGGATGGAAAAGATTAGAGGGAATGTTGCTTGGGAGGACTGAGTTGTATTCTTGACTCTGCCACTAACAAGCTGGGTGACTTTAGATAAGTCATTTGCCCTCCCTGTGCCTCACTTTTCCCACCTATCAAATGGAGATAATGATACCTCCTTTGATAGCGCTTTGAGATCTACCAATAAGAAGAACTAGTTGTTTATTGTTGTTATTGTAGCTTTGTTTGCACTGACTATTTGCCAGCCTTGCATGTTGCTGCAGTGTGGGAAGGCCAAATTTTTGACCAGTGCAACTTTCCCTGATTTCAAACAAAAGTTGCATCATCGCCTATGCTGGGAGTGTGCCCTGGTGCACCCATTTCAGTAGCTGGCTGTCAGTTGCTGGATTACAGACAAATTCCTAGCACAGATAATTTTTCACACTTGTTATCTGCTCACCCTGTTTGTGATACATTCACACTCTAGTCCAAAAGAGCAGGAATTGGGCTGCATTATCCTTGAAATTGGATACTCCATCAGACTTCTCCCAGGTACTTTACATTAAGGCAATTGTAATGTTTAGATGAATATTTTGGCTAAATGAGATCTGCCCACAGAATTTTATATGAAGGCTGTGGATTAAAGGTTATCATACAATGCTACCAAAACCTTGATGCAGTTGTGTGTTGGTTAAACCATATTTTCCCTCCTGGCAGTGTTCTGGTTCCATTAACCTTTGAGGACTGAACCCTCAAAAATCATTATAATTTACAAGTCCATGAGTCAGGTGTTGTCTGACCTATACCCTAGCAGAGAAAATGGTTGTCAGTGTTTGCAATCACCTGTTCTAATCCACCTGACTACAAGCTGAATTCTCTGTTCACTTCCAGAGGCTTAACACGGTTGAAATGCTATTGTGTGGAATGGAGTTATCCCTGATTTACATTAGTATAGATGAGGGAAGAATCAGTACTGGGGGTTCAATCCTGCAAGGTACCTTAATTCTGAAGTCGGGAGTGCCTCCATCTTGCAATTAAACACTTATTAAAGTGCTGCTGCTGATGAGGGTGAGGGATCAGATCCAAAATGCTTTGTGCCTAACAGGATTGGACCCCAAGGCCTTAATTAAACCATTCAGTCCTTTGCAGTGTGTATTTATTGTGCTTGACCTGTCTTGCAGTGGAACTCAAACTGTTCCAAGGGCCAGAGACCCAGCAGGTGGGTTACATGGTTGTTCCTTGAAGCTGTCTGTGTGCATAGAATTAAAACAACTCCATAGATGACACTACTGAAACCTAAAGCTGAAGTAACCTACAAGACGTATGGCTTGGAATGAGTAGCAGATCAGCCCAGTGGCTAATCTGTGCCCCTCAGGTCCTGGCTATGTGGAAATAGCCTGGGCTCTATTGTCTGCAGGGTTGCACACACCCATCTCCAGCTCTCTCCCCAAAACCTTTTTCTCCCTGAGCTGCAGTGCTCAGGGGAATACATCATTCCCCTTTTCTTTCTTCAGTAATGTGGATATAAATCCCTAATAGTGGCTATGTAGCATTTTCCTCTAGTATCAGATAAATAATAGTGACACTGTCTCTGCTGTCATTATGCTTTACTAATTTTAGCTCAGATGTACTTTTTATTTCTTCAGGAGAGCCATAAAACCTTCTACCCGCCTCACATTTTATTCTTCTTTGAAGCCGAAACAAATTAGCAAAGTTGAGAACTTTATTTTCAGAGTTTATTAAGCCCTTAACAGTAAATCCTTTTCTCACGTTCCAGATGTTGTGGTTTTCTTGACCTCAGTTTATATTTTCCTGTGATGTGAACAAGCCAACATCTTATTCTGACCCAACCAATTTCTTTTGAGAGCCAGGCAAGGTCAGACATAACTAGACTACTAGAACACTTGGGGATAGTCAGAAACAGAAGGCTAACATCATTATATTGGTATGATACTTAATTTCCAGTCATTAACAAGGGCTTCAGCATCCTAGAGCACTAATCTCCGATAAACAACTTTGGCAAATTAAATGCATTTTACTAATACATTTTTCATCCACTTCCTTTGCTCCTGAGTACTTTTCTCATTTTGCAGGTGGCGGTCACCTCCACTTGAGCATATATAAAATGCAGCCCTTGAATAAATAAAGCATGTGATATAGGGAACCTTCTTAAGTCTATACAAGTATATTTCTTTACACATGCTCAGACATTCCATATTTGAGCAGCCCTGTGCACGTCTCTGGTGTCAATAACCTGCGTGAATTTAAGCACAGTTATACTCTTTGCAGATTCAGAGCCTGACCTTTCTTTGGAAGATCTTGGCTTCTCATCTCCTGCTTCAATACACTGACTGTATCCATTCTCTCTTATTCTGTGGTGAATCATTTGAAATGCAATTTATGGGTTTTATTCTCTTCAAGTGTTTGTTTTGTTTTGTTTTGTTTTTTTAAAGACAAGCACCTGCAGGCCCTTTAGGAGGTGTTACTCCTTCTGTTACTGACATTTTAATAAATACAGAAATAAATACTCCCCACCAAATTATCTAATGTCAACACTAACCTCATTGTAAAGGAGTGAGTCAGTTTTAATAGAATTTATAGCCTGGGCTGTACCTGTGCCCTGCTAACCTGAAGTGCATCCAGTTTGATATCAGTTTTTATTGTTTTCTCTGAAACCATAACAACCAGCAGAATCTACTCGTAAGTATTGCAAAAGTATTTGTCTTCCTCTACTTGTACAGGGAAATTCAAATAAAAAAATGGATCAAAGATGCCCATTCATAAAAATCCCATACTGTAAATCAGGCTGCCTTCTGCTTATGCATGTTCTCTCCCACATACACAAATAACAATATAATGTATATTACTATATTTAATTAGCTTTATCCCACAACAGTGAAATAAAATTAAATAAACGTAGCAATATACAGTAATGCCTGGACAAGTGAGAGGGTTGCCAACTTCCTGACTGTACAAAACTGAACACACTTGCCCCATCCATGGCATGAGGCCCATCTGGTACTTACTCCAGCCCCCATCCCTCTGCTACTCACTCTTCCCCATCCTCGTTCACTTACACTGGGCTGAGGAGGGGGTTAGAGTGCAGAATGGAGTGTGGGCTCCAGGAGGGGGCTCAAGTCTGTGGCAGGAGTTGAATGGGGGCTCTGGAAGGGAGTTAGCATGTGGAAGGGGGTTCTGATCTGTGGCAGAGGATGGGTGTGGGAGGGAGTGTGGGATCCAGGAGGAGCTCAGGGCTGGGGCAGGGTGGAGTGGGAGCATTGAGAGGGAGTTGAGTGCTGGGGGAGGTTTCTGACCTGCACAGGGGTTGGGGTGCAGGAGGGACTGTGGGCTCCAGCTGGACAGCACTTACTTCAGACAGCTCCTGGATGGCAGTGCAGCAGGGCTAAGGCAGGCTCCCTGCCTGTCCTGACTCCACACTGCACCCGGAAGCATTTGGCATGTCCACCCCTAGGCAGAGGCATGGCCAGTCTGGCCATTCCTGTCCACACCACCCAAGCAGCTCCCATTTGGCCCATATGTTTTATTTTTGTTATATATATGTAGTTGTTTTCTAAATTTCCTTCCTTTGGAACATCAGGGATGGCCACAAATAGCTGGGGATGGGACATTGCGCAAGGAGGGCCAACACCGCCAAGTGCTGTCTCCCTCAAATGCTCGGCGGGCTGGTGTGGCTCACATGCTCAGGGATTGCCATGTTTGGGATTGTGTAGGAATCCTTTCCCCCCGCCCCCCGCTCCCGCCACCCCCCAGTCAGACTGGCAGAGCTTCTGGTTGGGTTTGGCCGTCCTTTGTAGCACATGTGAGTCACTTGCCAGAATTATCTGGGTACCTTTGCTGCCCATTATGGGAGTCTTGAGCACAGCTGCACCTCAGTCCTTTCTATTCTCTTCCTGGAGTAACTAACAGAGAGATAAGATGGGTGAAGTAACATCTTTTATTGGATAAACTTCTCATGGTAGGAAAGATGGACTTTAGAGTTTACCTAGAGTTCTTCAGGTCTTACTCCCTTTGTCTCTCTCATATCCTGGGGTCAACATGTTCCACAACAACAATGCCCATGGCATATAATGGTCTCCTGTAGGCCATAACCTGTTGGTCTATATTCAGTTGATAGAGTTAGTTGTGTGGTAGCTGGGTAATGGTGGCAGCCTGTGGCTATGTCTACACTAGAAGCATCTGTCTATAGAAGTTACTGTTGGAAGAAATGTTCCAACAAAACTTCTGTCAACCGATCCTGTCTACACATAAAAGAGGATCAATCTTGTGATCTGCCCTGTCCACAAAAGGAGCCCCCGGAGCATCTACACTGCTTTTTTGTCGACAGTATCTATTAACAAAATATATTTTGTATGTAAACACTCCATGAATTTTGTCTACAAAACTCTAGTGTAGACGCACGCAGAGACATACTGAAGGTCAGATTAGATGATCGGGTGATCTGGCCTTAAACACTATAACAACTGTAACAGAGAGTAAGCCGTGCTAGTCTATACACTATCAAAACAAAAAGCAGTCAAGTAGCACTTTAAAGACTAGCAAAACAGTTTATTAGGTGAGCTTTCGTGGGACAGACCCACTTCTTCAGACCATAGCCAGACCAGAACAAGGTCCTCAGAGCATGCCATCCTGTGAGAATTCTGGTACTTCATGATTGCAACAGATGAAACAAAATATCAACAGACCACCCTTTCTTCTTTTTGGTGTATTTTGTTTCTTCCATTTCCATTCTAAACCAGAAGATTATCTACAATTACAGAGGAAAGCAAAAATGGAAAGTGATGGGGGAACATTAACTGATCCTTGTCAAAACTGATGCAGAGCCAGTCTGCTGTCAGCTACCTCCACAGAGAATCCAGATTAATTCCATAGACTACAGCGTGTGTGTTTGTTTGTTTTTTTACTCTCTTGGCTAAATTCTGTTCTCTTTTATGCCACGGAAAGTCAGGAATATTGTCACTGATGTCACTAGCTACATCAGTGTTAAAAAGTTGAGCTCTCAAAAATCAAAGGATTGGCTTTTAAGTTATGTACTTTTTTAAAAATTAAATAAAATGAGGGGGACGGGTTTGCTTTCTGTGTTTTGAGACTTTAGGCCTCACTGGATCACATTTTCAGGCTTTTTCTGCACAACCGTAAGAGCTAGAAGCTTAGTTTAATTAAGGAAACTGCGATGACCAGCATACGGCGCAACTCCTGGAGATGTCTCCATATAAAATAGGACAAGACTTTTGATAACATTACAAGAGTTGTCAATGCTGGGTAAATAGGAGACCTTTTGCACTTGATCTCACACTGATTTCTCACCAGTGTAAAGCAAAGCCCACTAACTTCAGTGTGTAACACAGAAAAAACAGAGTTCAGTTTAAGCACTAATGAATGAGAAGGGGTTCACACCAATTCCTAACTAACACAACCATTCACTAGGCCACCGGAAAGAGAAGAGTAGGTTTCATTGTCCTGTAAAGTAATTTTTGTTGCAAGGAGAGCTTTGAAAGTGTCAAGACAAAAAGTGATCTCTAGGACTGAAACAAATCAAGCAGGTGAGCTCCACAGCTGCAGAAAGAAGGGAAGAGACTGCAGACAGACAGATGAAAGGATGCTCTCTGTCCCTTTTCTCTCTTCATGTGAAGTGTGTCAGTTAAGTGCAGAGTTTTCACAAGGAGCCTTCAGGCTGACCATGCACGTGGTGTTGTGATAATGGCGCACAGAAAACAGTGTGTGGCAAAACAAACAAGCTAAAGTTTCTGGAGCCCTGCCCAGAAGATGTTAACACAAAGGAAAGGCCACGGTAGGAAAATTAGAGAAGACCGAGGGCTCATTCTGACAGACACTGACTATTATTGGTGGGACCTTAACAGTTCTCTCAGGAATTCCTGCTACACTGGAGGTTAGAAGGAGGGATAGCATAGGAATGGCTGCAGAATAAAACCTGTGGATTCCCTCCACACACGGAGGATTTCCAGATAGTCAAAACCTGCTGCGGACATCTCTTTGATTTTTTTCCAGCAAGTATTCAGACATGGCAAGTAATAGAGCAGATAGAAAAATGACAATTACTTTTTCTGGGAATTTTTAAAAAAATAAGTTTTCCCCATGGAAAACGTTTGAATTGTGATTAAATGTTTTGAGTTTCTGAAGCAAAAAGTTTTTTTGATACCTGAAACTTGAACTGCAAATCCAAAGCTTTTACTGGAAGCAAACAAACAAAACACAAACAAAAAAAATTATTCCTGAAGGTGTTTGAGTTTCAAGTTTTTTGGTAAAAGGAAATGGGAAAATTTTGACCACAAAATGGTTTTGGTCAAGAAGCCTTTTTAATTGTTTTTAAAAGGAAATTAAAAAGGTTTGATGAAAAAAATGTGGACCTGCTATACAGTTTGGGGCTGATTTTGAGAAAGGCTTTGAACCTTTCTAGCTCATATTGCAATTATTGGGTGCTGCACGTGCTCAGAGTCTCAGAAAAATCAGGCCCATAGAACCCAGCTACCCCAAAATATCCCTCCCCATATAGCACCTTCCCCAGCATTTCCCAGATGGTGTAAAGAATGCATCAGCCTAAAGCTTCTCCTCCTCCTCAATGCAATAAAGGACCAAACGGCCAGAACATTCCCCTTTCCTCCCCTCTAGGCTGCTCTGTTCTCTTTACTCTTCTTAAACAGCTGTGCTCCTGGGTGCTGCTGATTGGGATCACACTTGGCCATTCTGCCGTCTGTTGTGCTGTTTGAGCGGGACCCACATAGCACAGCAGACGTTTGAATGGGCTTCTTTTTCCTTTTGCATTATTCAGAAAAGTCATCTTTGAGCCCGCTGGGCCTTTGCACCTGCGTGGCTGAGAAGGCGTGGGGGGCCGGAAAAGCAGTGCCTAGCTGTGAAAATAGTCTCCATAGCCTTGCATGCCCTGATTTCCTCCCCCTGGGGTGAGAGGAAAGGAGGGAGAGAAAAGGAATGCCTCATTTTGCTCAGACACTGCATTTGTCCTTGTGGCGGGTGGCGCCATCTACTTGAACAACTGTCAGGGTGGAGAGCTTGCTGCATGGTGCCAGGGAGTGTAACACAAGTGCAGGAGCAGCGGCTAGGATTCAGGGAGGTGAGAAGAGCATTTGCTGACAGAGAGCAGGCCCATAAGCAGGAATTTTGGGGGGGGTCTGATTTTTTATCGTAAATATGAACCACCCACCCATCAGGCCCTGCCTTTCTCCCCCTACCACCAGCCCTCCAGCTGGCCCTACCCTGCATTCTCCCTCCAGCCAGCCTCTCCCTGCCTCTCTCCCCCCAGCATCCCTGCTGCTGGTGGCCATGCCCTTATACACCATGTCTCCTCCTGCCCTCTCCCCTACTCCTGCATGCCCTGCATGCTGGGGTCCTGGCTGCCATGCACTCAGCGCTCTCCTACCTGCCCTTAGCCCTGTGCATGTGGGGGGGGCTCCCTGATAGCACATAAGGCATGGGAGCAGAATTCCCTCTAAGATTTTCCATCCTTTGACGGGTTGAATTTTCCTTTGGGTGGGTTAAAATTTCATACATGCAATACCAGTACTGAGGTAGTGTGTGGATGCGCATAACCAGTATGAACAGAAAACCTAGATAAAAGTATGTATTGTAAATAGTCCATAGGTGTGGAAAAATATATTAAAATAAGGGGTAATTAACCAGCAGCAATACTTATTATATTAATTTAATAGGAAACCAAATGAAAGGAAAATGAACACTATTCTTGGAGTACCTGTTTTAATATCCTTTCTAACCTCTCAAGCTAGTGAGCACACCAAAGTGCATGTGATCCACACACAGCTCAGCTTTAAGATGCTGAACAAATCTGAGAGTCAATTAGAAATAATCCAAAAAATTATGGGATGGCGTTTGGGAGGCTCAGGGCAGTGTTCTGGGGGATGTGGGGGTGCAGGAGTCAGGGATGGGGTATATGAGGTGCTCAGAGTATGAAACTGGAGTGTGTAGGGGGTGCAGAAATTAGAGCAGGGTACTGGGGATGAGGAGGTGCGGTAATCTGGGTTGGGGTACATGAGGGCCTGAGGGCAGGGGGTTGCAATGCATGGGTTTGCAGAAGTTAGGGTAGGGTGCTGGGGGTGTCATGGGTTCAGGAGTAAGAGTTGGGGTGGGTGAGGGTGAGGGGCCCAGAGCAAGGCCTTGGGGTTCCTGAGGGGCTCCAGGCAAGGCGTTGGAGTGGTGAGGTACAGGAGGCAAGGCAGGGGGCTTGGCGTGGGGGTTAGGGCACAGTGTGTGTGGAGGAGGGGATGACCCTGGCATTGGATTATCTTACCTGGCTGTTGGGTCCCAGCCTGCTGAGGCTGACCCAGATTGGAGCTGGGTCTCTGCCACAGCCAGGACCACTGGGACCGCAGCTTCTGGAGCCACAGTGGCAGTGCCACCCTGGATTGGCCCGCTTTACTCTATCCCCAAACACCCATCATTTGCTCAGACTGAACTCCCGCTCATGGGCCCAATATCCTCCCCCTGGGCCTGAGCACCCTCCCCCGCCCCCGCCTGCCCAAAGATCCCTACCTGGTCCTGGAGGGGGAGGATTACCTGGGGATGGGGTGGATGGCAGTGGCAGCAGCTGCAGGGGATTGCCTCCCCTTCTCCACTCACCACACAGTGCTCAGCTGCTGCCTCCCAGCCTCTTGAGTCCCCCACCCCTCCTCCATGGGCAGTGGGGCTCAGCTGGCCAGGTGGCAGTGGCGGAGCTCTCGGGCGGGGTAGGGTGGTTAGAGGCAATCCACTGCAGCTGCTACATCTGTCACTGCCACCCATCTCCCGCCTCAGGTAATCCCCAGCCAGGCTGGTCGGGGAGGGGACCAAAGGGCAGGGTGAGAAAGGAGCATGATTGCACCCCTCGTACCTGGAGAAAACGTGTGGGGCTTTTGCCCCACGGGAGGGGAGGGGAAGCTCAGTCTTGGCTCGTCAGATGGGAGGGAAGGGATCAGGAGGTCAAAAAGGAATGCAGAAGGGAGGGGAATCCTGTGACGGGCAAGGGGGTTTGTGGGCGGAAGGCCTTCTCCCCCAGTGTTCCCAAGGTTGCCATTTGTCCCAGAAGAGCATTCTCCAAACTTGTGATGGGCAGACAGAATAAAGAAAACAAGATAATCTACCCTGCCAGAAGCAGAATCCCTTGTCACTTGCTGACAGGAGCTATTTCTTCACAAGGGCTGATTTAGGCATCAGGAAATGACAGGAGTGGTAGGGAAGGGCCCTGTGAAGCTAGGGACCCTGAGGAGGCAGAGAGAGGAAAGAGGATCAAATTAAAGGCAAGGTGTAGGAGAAAGTGTTTCATATTTCCATTAGAATTAAAATGTTGCTGGATTGTCAGGTTCTCAAGCATTCACACCGACAGGCGGGGGCAGAGAGGGCAGTTGCCCCAGGGCCTGACATTTCAAAGGGGCTGGGAGCTCTGACCACCACTGCTGCTACTTTGGCAGTGATGGCAGCCTATGCTCCGAAGCCCTTTGAAGTGCTGTTGTGCTGCTCCACCCAGCTCTGAGGGAAGCGGGGGAGAACCCAGCACCACAATTCAAGTAGTGATGAGGGCTGACTGCCCTAGGCCCCACCGCCTTCTGCCCTAAGCCACACCCCTTCCAGGGACATAAAGCTGAGCGGCCCTCCCATCTTGCCCCAGGGCCTGCAGCAGATGCTGGCGGGGAGGGATAGCTCAGTGATTTGCACAGTGGCTTGCTGAACCCAGGGTTGTGAGTACAATCCTTAGGGATGTGGGGCACATGCACTTTAAAAAAAAAAATCTGTCAGGGACGATGATAGGCCCTGCTTATGAGTGCAGGGGACTGGACTTGATGACTTCTGAAGGTCCCTTCTAGTTCTATGAGCTAAGTAGGTCTCCATATAACCCCACTCTTCCAGGAAGAACTCCTCTAGCTCCTAGTCTTCCACCCCTGGGATTTAAATCATCCAGCAAATTCAGTTCTTCCATGGGCTTTTTTTATCCATTCTCTGTCCACCTCCCCTATTTTATTCTGAATCAGCTGCGATGCTTCACTGGTCCTATTTAAGTACAAATGATTTCCCACACATTCATGCCCATGCTCCCACACTTAAACCTGTTGTTTGGGTAAGGCCTAGAACACCGCATCACACCGCCCGGTGACTGGTTTCTAGGATCTACCCGTGTTCTCCAGAGATGGGTATTGAATGTATGTCCCTGAAGGAGACGTCATAGCAGCTGCTTTGGAGTACATATTTCTGATAAAGGGTTACACATTGAAAGGCAGAGCATAGCTTTGCTTACCGGCTGCAAAAAAAAAAAAACAATACAACCACTGTGAACACAGAACCCACTTCAGGGTGGTTGCAGCGTCCGGTGGCGTGCCTGAGAGCAAGTTTTGTAGCCACAACTGGAGGAAGCAGTCAATGTTCATGGAGTGTCAGATAATCCACTTTGACATATGATCCAAAACCATAAGGTTGACGAATATTCCTGGCACTGTGTCCCAGTGCTGAGACCAGTTTACGCATTTTAAAATGTTTGATGTCCTTGCAACAGTTAGAAAGCCATTTTGGCTAACAGATAGTGCCAAAGGTATTTTAAATCATCCTTTTTTTAACCACTAGGGTGTAACAGTGCAGTGCTACATTAAAACGAAAAACAAAACAGAAACAAAAAACAAAAAACAAAAAAAAAAACCACACAGAAGGCTTCAACCTTTCTAAGGACCAAGTTCGGGTCTTGCACCTGTTCCCATCCAGAGTAACTGCACTGCAGTGAATGGAATTTACTCCTGATTGAAGCTGGTATAACCAATATCAGAATTTAATTCTGTTTAGCTCTGCTTTTTGCACCTCTTCTACAAGTTGAGCTCTTTCTTACAGCACAGCTGCTTGTGTAGCAGAGGGAGCTCTGCACATATGGGGCCAGATACACAGCTGGTGTAAACTGGTTTTACTTTATTGAAGTCGCTGCAGCTGTACTGATATTGTGCAACCTAATAGACTCTGGGCTTGATCCTGCAAATTTTTTCATATGCATAACCCTTATCCGCTCGAGCAGTCTCACTGAAATCCATGGGACTAGTCATGTGAGCAGCAGTTTGCAGGATCAAGCCCATGTGAATGAATAAAACACTATTGTTATTTTTGAGCCTGGGATAAGTGGAAGCTACATGTCCTGCACTGCGAAATGCTGATTCCAGGAACAAAACTCCTGTCAGGAAAGTGAAAGAAGGGCATCTCCTGGCTTGTATTTACTGTGTTTCTAGTACTACATAGGCTCTTGAACTGTCTGTCTCTCTCAAGAGCTAAGATCATGCAAACATTTTTCCTTTCAGCCAATTGCATTTCCCACTGAAGGCTGCGCTATGGTTTTCCTGCCCTGCTGGCAGTGCAAATGTGCCAATCTCATTCTCAAGGCATGATTCCTGTCGTGGGATCAAATGTTAGGATTTTAAAAGCTAAAGTTTGATATGGATGAACAACTGCCTATAAAACACATTAAGCTCTTACCCTGTAATGTATTTAATTTCACACTGACTGATGGTATTGCCCCTGAATGGATTACGGCAGGGGGCTGCCATTGTCCCACTAAACCACACTGGTTAAATAACACTTTGGAGTCTAAAGCTGCTTGAGGAGCATTTCATATTGGCTAGCACGTGAAATGAATACCTAGCTGTTCTGCAAGTGCTTGGGTTTGGTTGAAAATAAATACATACTGAATTGGTTTACAGTGCAAGTGGAATTTACACAGCTCTGTGGGTTGTGTTTTTAACTCCATGAACATTTCCACTGGCACTTCCTTACTCTTGACAGAGCAAAAAGGCCCTGATTCTGTGAGGTGCTGAGTGCCTCAGTTGACTGCAGTGCTATGAAAAGGCTCTTTGAACGTTAGCATCCTCTGCTCCCATTATGTTTACTCTTTTCAGGGTTTTGTGCTTGTTATCAAGGAGATGTGCATAATCTTCAAAGAATCTGGCCCTTGAGTGTTGCTTAGTGTTTAGCCATAATAATGTTTCCTCCTCTAGTTCATTGGGCTTTTTAAATGTTCAACTGGAAAATATGTTATACACAGAAATAATAATTGCATGCTAAGAGTCTGCTTCTTCTGTCTCTTACATTGGGGTAAGTCAGGAACTACTTTACACCAGCCGAGTTACACTCATATCAGGAGAATCTAATTCCATGATTGGTGTAACAATTATTACTCAACTAGCACTTAGCAAGTTTTAAACCTGGGGCCCATGTAATTCTGGGACAGTTTGCAGCTAACCATACACGCTCGTGGATTCCACCCAGGACACAAGATAATTCAAAGCCAGGAATGGCTGAAGTCCTGACTGCATGCAGAACACCACTCCCTTTTGAAGAAGTCATTTTAAAGTATATGCTTTCTATAGTAACCCTTGAATGTTCACTAGATGTTTTGTCACTTCTTTTGGGCTGAAATACATGCCCACCTTAATCTCTATCCATTTTTGGATCCTTTTGGGGGGAGCATATATCAATGAATTTTTCAGCCTTTTCTTTTTTCTTCCCTGTTCTTTTAATTTACTATTACAAGAAAAAGTGAAGGAGGTGTTAAAGGTTTACTAGTCTTTTTTTTTTTTTTACCTCAGCTTCAGAGCCAGAAAAGAATGTTGGAAGTCATCAGAGGCATGGTTGGGATAGAGAGTGTTAATTCTTCCATATCTAAGCCTCTTTGTTAAAATTCCCTTTGTCTCTTTCCCCAAGTCATTAAACACTAATCCAATCACTCTTCCTAATCCGCTGCAGTGGAGACAGAGTTCAGTTTCCGAAACTGTCTTTGTTGCTTTCCTAATAGACAGCTTGCTCTGGATTTCAGTTGGTTCAGTCACATTTAGAGCTTCCCATTGCAGTTATTTAATGAAGTGCCATTAATGAATCTTTTCCTCCTTCATGCAGTGTGCATGGGCATCAATTGGTTTAGTGTTAAGTAGGGTAAGGTGCCTAGTCATCTTTGTAGCCTTTGCAAAATATGGCCGTCAAAGGCAAAACCTAGGAAACAAGGCCATTGAAGACCATAACCACTGAAGTACTCATTTAATTACTAAGGATTTACAAAAGAAAATCTGCCCTTTGTGACTGACAAAAGACAACAAACTAAGAAGAGATAGGGGTATTTTCCCCCCTCCTTCACAAATCCCAAAGAGGAAACATGGCTGAGCAAGGCCATCAGAGCATGGTAAAAATGCTTTCCAGCTTGCTACACAAGTGCTGTTTTACTAAATATTAGGTACTCTGCTTGTTGAAACAGACTTTGAGTCCTGCCAAAAGATGTAGACAAGTTAGTTTAATAAATTCTTCACTGGTAAAAGTCAGTAAAATGTCAATCCATTTCCCCTGTGCTTCAAACAAAGGATCCATCGTAATGTAAAGCAGTATCATTTTATTGGTTATTTTATTTTTTATATAAATGGGTTTTGTGTGCTGGGGTTGACATTTTCAACAGAGTATTTTCTGTCAGAGTATAAATTAGAAAAGGTGTGCTTAACTGTCATTTCCTACTGATGACAGTGATATTGAATACCTTCAGTATTTAATTCATTGGGATATGTTTATAAAAAGACAGGCAATTTCTATTTCATGTATGTTCCTATAGCTGGGAAAAGGTCTCTTTCAGAGAGTGTACTTATCATTTTTAAGTATTTTAAAAGGAAAGCTGTTCTAAGTAATTTAAATATAACCAGGCTATTTGAAGTTTGAAAGCTCTTCTCTAAGGGCCTGAATCAAAGTCCAATGAAGTCAATAAAAAGGTCTCTCCATTGACTAAGGTGGGCTTTGAATTAGGGTCTTGATCCCATTTTCTTAGCTGATCACTAATAAAAAAAGGCACTAGCAAATTATTTTAGTCAGAAAAACTGGTTTTTGTGTATTATTTATACATATTAAGATTTTTCATGTGTTGAATTAGCCAAGTGCCAGCAAACTCTTTACATGAAATAAACCACATCAGATTGAACGGTTACTTTCCAAAGGCTTTACTTTACTATGGTCCTATAGCACAGAAAATCATAGAGACGTAGGCCTGGAAGGGTCCTGGAGAGGTTATCTAGTCTGGCCCTCTGCACTCATGGCAGGACTAAATAATAAATTAATGAGATCCAGGCTTTATTAGTAAACAATTTAATTATTCTGGCAAGTTAATATTGTAGTGCCTCAGAATAGGCTGAACACTTCAGGCACTGTTTATTGAATACTGACAGGTCTGTAGCTGATCTTCTGAATCCATAGTTTCCAAGCTTCCCCCCCCCCGCCCCCCGCAAAATATTCACTTTTACACATGGCAGGTAACATGTCAGCTTCATCCTTATCAACAAACATTTCAGTACAGATTTGTTTCCTTTTTATTTTAACTAGCTCATAGAGTTGGCTTTAGTGAAAATCTTTCAACTCCCCAGTGACAACAAATCAAATCCATTTATAAACTGAATAAATCAGAACAAAGTGACTCATCTCCAAATGAAACCACAGAGTTCTTTGTAGACAAAAAAAAGAAAGAAAGAAAGAAAAGAAAAGAAAACCCTGCGTTTGGCACTTAGGCATTCTTTCAAATTCCAGCACATATCTCCTGTTGGTAATAAAAGTTACTCTTGCACATTCTTCAGATGTGTTCGTGTGCTTCAGCACTTTTACTTTGCTTGTGATTAAGTTGCCAAATCTCTTTCTTTAGGGACTCGGTCAGCTTGTACATGCATTGTGGAAAAACTTCCTGTGTGTAGCTCTTTAAAAAAACAACCCAACATCCCTCACATTGGTTTAGTTTATAGAATATGTTGGAACAGCTCTAAACCAGCACCATCACCAGCTGAGCGCCAGCTGTCTTCAGGAGCTCCAATCCTTTAAACTCAGTACTCCCTGAAGTTGCTCTTTCCATGGTTAATTCAATCACTATGGCTATATCCTGACAAACTTTTGATGTAATCCTTCCTTTCCTTTCTATTCCCGAACACTTCTGATTTTTTTTTCAATCCTCTCTCTCTCCCCCTTTTTTTTTTCCACACAAGCTCTCCAGATCCCTCTAGCTGGAAAATAATAGAATTTGGAAGTGAGTCCACTTAACTTCAAGGTACATCTTCAGCTACACGCCCCTCCTCACAGTTAAATAAGCATTAAAGGAGCCTATTGGTAACCAACATGGAAATAAGAAGTACTAGGTAGTAGTGGCATAGCTATCTCCAAACCAGTCATTACACTAAAGGGCAATCAATAGATTTTTTTCACTCATAATGTACACAGAGTTCTGTCTTGCTGCCAGTTCTCTGCACAGTTCAGTCAAGATAGGGAGCATGTACGGCTTGGTAGACAGACATATTGAAGCTAGATTCCTCTCCCATTGAAGCAAATGGTAACATTCCTGTGGATTTCACTTCTTGTAAAATGCAGTCAGGCATTTACCTCTGAAGAATGGTTAGATCTTTCTTTGTTTTCCTATTGATTCACTATATAGACATGAGAGAAACATCTGGGTGGGGGAGGTGTTTCTTCTTCTAATACATCAAGGCTCAGTACAAACATCATTTTCTCACTTCAGGAGCTTCTTATACATACATACATATATCCATCCACTGGGAACTGAGAGAGCTTGCATTCAGTGAAGAAAGAAACGAAGCCACACGAAATCAAATGGCTTTGGGGTAAATAAAAGCGAAAGTCATGCAAATAATTTTGAAAGAAATAAAATGTCCCATATAAAATATTTAATAGTTGGAATTATGGATAACAATGTGGGGGCAGAGTTGAGGGGTTTTTTTTATTATGCAGTGAAATATTTTACATGTGTGAACATCTATTTAAGAAACTGTATGAACTGTGAGGGTGTTTGAATATTTATCTGCTTTCCCATAACTGTTCATATATTAAAACAATTTATTAATCTTTAATTCCCCCTGCTATGCACAGATTTTTCACTTTAATATTAAGTAACAATCTTTTCTGAAAGGTTTTGATGGTGAATTTCCATGATGTTGTCGATTTTCAAATAATAGCCTGTAAGGATCCAATCCAGCACCCACTGGAGTCTGTGGAAAAACTCTCAGGATCTAACCCTAGTTTTGTATTTGTTTCCCAAGCATTGTGTTACAAAATGTCAAGAGCGACAGCTGATCTTGGAGGGTCCACCTGGCTAGCAGTCTAAGTGAGAACTTCATAATGGTTGCACAGTCCAGGGATTGCCATTGTAACAGGAGGGCAAGAAGCTCATTTGCAGCAGTAGCTCTGAGGAATTTTGGAAGGTTAATACAGTGTTCCCTTTAAGTTGAGCACCACCCAGGACAGATTCAAATGCCACCCAGCTGATTAGTAGTGCACCCACAGCCAGCAGCATGGTGGTGGTGCTCCTCTGCACATGCCTTGGTGTACATGACAAAATGTATTCCACCCACAGATGGGAAAAACTAGAGGGAACATTTGCTGACAAGGGTCCTGCTGTTTTAGGAGAAGGAAGAATGAGACTGGGAATGGAGGAGTGAAAGCGTTGAGGCCTGAGGAGCTAAAATGAGAGAGATCATGTGGGTGCTGGGAAACAAAGCTCTTCATAGAACTGAGGAGCCCTGTAGCATGCACTGATACTTATCTCTCCCACAAGTCCTGCAGCTACCAGCTTTGATTCCCCTACTTGCCTCTGTTCCTCTGAGCTCCCTAATTAACTTCTACTTCCTCCGTGCAGTTAGCATTCCTGCAACCTTAGGAGGTATCCAGACCACTGCCTTTGGAGAGGACCTTCAGCATATCGCTGCTTTATAAAAAGCCCATTGGGGATGTTAGGCTTGTAGATTTCTTAAGGGCTGCAGTGGCTTCTGCAGGCTTTTAGAAGAGAATATTTATTCAGAGGAGCAGGAATAACATGGGATGAAATTACAGAGCAGGGGGGAGAAAAGCAGGTGAAGGCTACTTGGGCACTAAAAACACTAGGGCCACATCTACGTTACCCAGAAGATCAACCCACTCAGATCTTCCTGGGTTTGCTTTCTTGCACCTGGTGGAGACACACAAAATTGACCTATCAAGGGTCGGCAGTCAACCCCTGTACTCTTCACTATTGCGTGGAGGTAGGGAGGTTGACAGGAGAAACTCTCCCATTGACCTTCCTGAGTGAGGGCAGCTGGGTAAGTAAAGTGAAGATGACTCGATTCTAGCTGTGCAATTGCTGTAGCTGGAATTGCACATCCGCAATCAATTTACCTGCCTATTGTAGACCCAGCCTTACTCATTTGAAATCTCCACAGGGTTTCTGGTTCTCTGCTGATCTGCAGCTCCTTCTCCTGGGCTTTCTGGTGACCTCTCCTAGGCTTGGGTTCCATTATGTACAACCGAGGTATTTGATTTTTCACTCAGTGGTAGTGAGCAAACCAGTGTCACTGACACACTTGTCTAATGGCACCTCAGTTTCTCCTCAGCCTCTTCCATGCAGGATGTGGAAGCAGCTGTCATTAGAAGAGCTGTCCAGCTCCATTTTCCTCATCTATGTGCATCTGACAAAGCGGGTCTTTGCCCACGAAAGCTCACGCTCCAAAAAATCTGTTAGTCTGTAGGGTGCCACAGGACTTCTCGTTGTTTGTGCATATTCCTCATGGGAGGCTTTACACAATGAAGGCTCCATAAACAGTCTCCTATCTGAACTTCCTCCAAACAGACCCAGCCTATGCATAGTGCTTCTCAGCTAACTAGTGCCTGGGATTGACCTTTGAAGTAAGTGATGGCAATAGAACAAGAGAAAGATGCACAACAGCACCCAGCCCTCATTCAATCTGTTGTTTAAGCTATTCTTAAGAGACGTCTGTGCATGACAGTCTTTTATTGTACCCATTGTTATATGCTTAAACCGGTATGTGCTGATTTTCAAAATGTAGAGAATTATGTATAACACTATTCAGTGACATGCCATCAGCACATTCATCTCTACATTGTGCTCCTGGAGATCTGAGAAACATTGCAAGCACTGGTTCACCTTGGATGGCATCAGAACTAGGGCTCACAGGCCTGGTTTTGTCTAGGGCAGGAAGGGGAAGGAAGCAGCAGGACCTTTCAAAGCCTATTTGTTCCATGTTTTGGTTCAAAGAGTTAGTGTTCCTGAAAAAAAAGTTCCCAGTTCAACCCACTTGTGTGCAAAGCAAAATCATTGGCATGCCTTTTTCGCTGCCCAGCCCCCATTGGCCAGGTAGTCCTTTCCCTAGAATACATGGGTTCAATGCATGTGTAACTGTAAAATACTTTGAGCCTTTATTAATACTGTAGGTCAGATTAGGTGACCTACTGGTCCCATCTTGCCCTTACATATGTAGGAATAATCCATAGAAATAGCTCAGGTCTTAAAAAGGACCCTGAAAAGAACATCGGCCTAATGTTTTCCTTGTGAAAATGCGTCATGCAAAGATTTCTCTCTCAACAGAGTAACATCTCAAACTTCCTCTGCTTGGAGGGGTCACCAGTACATTGTAAGATGTCAGCATGGATGAACAAAAGATTATCCACTTGCCTGTTGTTGTTATATTTTACATTTGCTTTTACTTACCTCTGGTAGCTCTAAGCACAACCAATGAATAGCCTTTGAAAATCCTAGTTATTTAATGTATTTGAAATTTCTGCCCCTGGCACCTGTGTCCAAGCAGGATTCGCCCCCAGTGGAGGGCTGGCACAGATACCAAATGCAGGGAACAGTTTTAAACTCTGGCCAAACCTCACCAGCTGCCCATGTCCATGAGAAAGACTCAGGCAACACATCTCTGTATTCAGTGAATTGGCCATCCCCTCCGTTGATGACAGTGCCATTTCCCATCAGACAATTCACAGTGTGCCTGATTGCCTCTGGCTTCAACGAATGCCGGGAGACCATGTTCTGAAGACCAGATCTGTAACAGGGATCAAAACAGAACTAGATACATTCTTGGAGGACAGGTCCATCAGTACTCATTAGCTAGAATGTGCAGGAATGGTGTTCCCAGCCTCTGCTTGTCAGAGGCTGGGAATGGGTGACAGTGGAGGGATCGCTTGATGGTTACCAGTTTTGTTCACTCCCTCTGGGGCATCTGGTATTGGCCACAGTCAGAAAACAGGATATTGGGCTAGATGGACCTTTGGTCTGACCCAGTATGGCTGTTCTTATGTTATGTTCTTAAGACAGGACTCATTCCCTTTGGGGAAGACAATTTAAGTCCCCAAAATAGCTAAATGAAATGACAGAAAAATGGAGCCACAACAGTTTATGCCAGTGGAGGATCTGACTCTTCAGCTACATCTATACTGGTATCTAGGGGTGTGATTCTGAACACACATGCTCACTCAGTCACAGGAGTGGCAGTGGAGGCACAGCTGAGTGGTGCTGGCACAAACCTGTCTGAAACTGGTGGGTATGTAGAAGGCTGCCTTAGGCATGCTTCCACTCCTGCTGCCTGACGACCCTGCCATTTATTCTTGTGCTAGCTCAGGATGACCTAATATGAATACATGAGCAGGGGAGCACACTCATAGATCATAGTGTAAACATAACCTGAGGTGTGATCTTTCTAACCAATGGCATTGTTTTGTATCCGCGACTTTAAGATTTGCTATTTTTAAGGAGGCATCTGAAGATGGAGTAAGGACCGGTATTCCCTGAAAGTTGAGCACTTAGCTGCTGCCCAGGAGAGATTCAGATGCCACCCAGCTGATCACCAGAGCACCCACAGCTACCTCCAGTGGACAGCATGTTTTTCTATTGGTGGTGTGCATCGGCATGTGCCTCAGTGCACATAAAAAAATTTATTCTGCCCATGGATAGAAAAAATTAGAGGGAAAACTGGTTAGGAGTGAAATGGAGAGAGAGAATAAAAGTGGTAAAGGGAGAGAGACAGGTGGAGAGGAAGGGGCAATAGAATGGAAGCCACAGGTGAGAGGACCAGTGTGCATGGGTGCTGAACTGGGGTGTGAAGAAGGGCAGCAGCAGCAGAAGGGATTGATCACACATGATGGACATGGATGTTAAAGTCCAAAATAAGAAGTTCAGTATCATTAACTTTTGATGGAGGCTGAAATAACAAAGGCAGTTGGCAATGGTACATGTGTGGGTGTTTTCCAAATTTTTGGACACTCTCTTTTGGTTCAGGTCAATGAAAACCGCTCAACACTCACAGGTTTGCTGGTTCTTGCTTAAGTAAAGTCAGGAGCCTCAGAGGCTAGCGACTGGTTGATACTATTTGTGGGAGCCAGTGCAGTCATTACCTTGGCAAGCCAGCTCCTTTCTGGCACCTAGTTGGCCAACATGGGGCATTAGGGGCCTTCACAAAGCTGTGGGGTGGAGCAATGGCCTCTTCTGCTCAGTGATGGTCAAGTCTTCTGTTCTGTCAGAAAATGTGATGTTTCTACATCTCGCCCAGCTTTCAGTTCACTTGTGCAACATTCTGCAAGAGTGGGCACTGTGGACTGACAAGTACAAAACCAAGACCATGGGGTGAATTGGGTTCTATTTTTCCCTCTCCGATAAAATCACAGGAGTCCACTAGAGCTACTTGAGCTTCCCCTGCTAAGAGAGATGTTTCTTTTGGACACAGTCTGGATCTGGCTGCAGTAGCCATGCCAGTGAAAAGCACCGACCTGGCCCTCAGTAACTATTACAATCTGGGTGAAAATCTTTGCCCCTGAACAGGAGGGCACGGAGGGCAGGCTAAACCTGTTCAACGAAGAGAGAGCACATCTAAGAGAGCATGCTAAAAGGGTCCTGACCCTTAAGGGAGCCAGGGGAGGGGGAGTCCGAAGAGATGAGGCCTGTGTTAGTCCATATGTAAAAAGTTAATGGTGTCTTATTAATTTTTCTCATCTTGAGAACATTTGCCTCCTTGGGAGGAAGGACCTCAGAGGGCCTGTCTTCCATACTCTTGGCGGAGAAAGGTTCTATTTCCAATGGGAAGCAGGGTGGATAAGTGGACTGACGTAGCTCACACATCACGAGGACTTAGGCTGTGGGGTCTGAACTACGGTTGATGATCAAGGATGGGGTTAGAGGCCCAGGAGGAGATTTTGAAAGGCACAAGGGCCAGTTAGGCATCCTGATTACCCTTTGTACCTTTGAAAATCTGCCCCCAGTTAACAGACTTCAGGCCCAGACCAGGTCTAGACAGCAGGACTACCAGCTGGATGTTGTTAGGAAGTTTCAGTATACATAGAAGCCCAGATTCTTCCCAGGTGGTAAACTGGCATATCTCCCATTGAAGTCCATGGGCTCCTGGCCTGTCTGCCTAGAGCTGAATGTTACATACATGCATAGAGGCCTGATGGTACATTGATTAAATTTACAGCTCTCCAGTTTTTACTTGAAGCATGTTTTGTCTGTTTTGCAGCATTTCTCTAGTAGGCTGTGGTTCTGACAGAACAAAGCATTAAAATCTCTTTGCAAATATGTTTTCAAAGTGGTAGACATAATTTGATGTAGCTGGCAGTCTTCCCTAAGCATAGACTTAGAGCGGAACTAGCACATAGGGGAAGTGCAGGATTTTAACGTAAAAGTAAATAAGCCCACAGGACAGATTGTAGCACTGAGACCACACTACAGTGGCTGCAGATACTCTCCACTAACTACATTGATAAAGTACTTCCATTATACATATTCCTTTGAGTTTGTGAACGTCACATGTCACATAAGAGAATGACGTGATTACCATGAGGTCCAAAGTGTAATTTGTAATAAGGGCTGCAGATATTTGCAGCACTAAATACGATGCAAAAGTCAAACCAAAAAGAGTTTTTTAATGCCTCATTCAGAATGTGTTTAAAAAAAAAATCTTACTCCCTACATATACACAATTCCACCCTCTCTCACACAGTCTTGTCACGCTCATCTCATCACCCTCTTCTCTCTCTCCCCACATTTGTGAAATCACCCATTGCAATAACTTAAGGAAAGGGATGATATTTAATTTGCACTCATTTAAGACCAAGCTAAGTCAATAGCTAGTCAATTCAGTGGAAGTAGGATCAGATTCTTAGTTTTTGCTTTACTGAGGATTTTTAGGGGCTATGCAAACATCAGAAAAGTTTGTTTTGACCAAAATGCCTGTGATGAACAAAAAGACAGTCATTTGCACTTGTGTGAGAAGAGATCTATTAAGAACTATCAATCCTTCTCATGACAGCAGATCTCCACTTGTGAGTCTTTGGAATTCATTTCTTAAAATGCTAATTCAGACAAGTTCCTGTCTATTGTGGAAAAGATGGTGGACCTTTGTTAGATGAGACACTCTAGTGCAAATAAATGTTTCCTGTAAGAAAACATTTGGTTGGGATTCTTTTTTTATCTCCTAATGGTTTCCCCATGTACTTGCTGACACCCATAAAAAATGAACATTTTCAAAAATAAAAGCCAACTGTGCACACGTGCCAGAGATAATCATAGATACACTAGCTCTGTGAACACTGAAATATATACCTGAGTGAGGCTCAGCTACATTACAGCATGAAAGATGCCCCTCTAGGTAATTTACAACTTGTGGTTAGTTTCTTAAAATCTGAGGCCCTATCTTCAATGCATGCATATTAAAAACCACATGGCACTTTTCGTAGGAGCTTGGGGTTGCCCGAGCATTCCTGGCCAAACTTTTCCCTCTGCCCCATTCTTGTCAAGTGTGCTGTGCTCTGCTTGACCATCTGGTTACCACGTCTGTACGCTAGAGATGGCTGCATTTATACAATGCAGTTTACAATCCTTTGGACGCTGCAACGTTAAAGGTAATACCTACATACAATTACAGGAAAGAAAAATTCTCTTCAAAATCTACAATCCAAAACACTCACACTGTTGCAAGAAGTCAGTGTTTTAACCACTGCTGTGGAAAACTTTCGTGCTTAATTCTTATTTCAGATATTCCATATTATTATTTGTATTACTATAGTGTTTAGGTTCCCCAACCAAGATCAAGGCCCCATTGTGTCAGATGCTGTACAACCACATCTATGGTGGCAAAAGGTGGGAGAGGATATACACATGGAGAGATGAACTGGCTTCACAATAGGTCGGTGACAGAGCTGAGATTAGCACTCAGGACTCCTGACTCCCAGACTATTACCAGAGCCACTAAACCATAGTCACTCTGAAGATATCCAAATGCAGTAAGAATTATAGTTGAGTAGTAACGTTAATTTACAGTAATAGAAGAGCCAGCACACTCCAACGTTACTAGCATATGTACCATTCTTGGTCTTTATGGTGTAAACATCAGACCTACACTTCTCTACTGCCAATAATTTGACTGGAGTACCACATGCAAGTGAGCAAGGTGGTACAAACTTATTTCAGTGAAAGTGTATTTACCTGTAGTTTTAAAGGTTTAATAGTGGCTTATCGCTATCTATGCAAATTTTTCTCAGCCTTAGATTTAGTCAGTTAAAAAAACCCAGCAATTACACAAAATAGCAGAGGTGCTACGTGCAGAATGGTTTTCTCTGACCTTGTGCACAGTTGCTGCCCTGGAAACTGCGTCCTGAGCATGATTTGCCATAAAACTGTAGGGGCATTCAGGTCCTGGCCCTGCAAACACTTGTGCATATGCTTAACTCTGATCATATGAGTGATGTAATTTAATTCGTTGGGACCACTCATGGCTCCTGTTTTGAAATGCATCCCTATTTAGAACAGCATTTTCAGCATAAAGACCATTGAAGGCCATGGAACTTAAGCACATGCTTAAAGTTAAGCACATATGTAAGTGCTGTTCAGAGTAAGGATGTAGGTAAAACAGCACTAAAGTGCTTAAGCAATACAAACAGCTCAGTGATGATGAAAATATTCATATCTTTAAATGGTGTGAACCTGTTTTAAAAGCCTGGCCTCTGAGTTCCATTTACAGAATTACATTCCAAGCAAGCCTGCCACATTTTAGCTTCAATGATGAGGGTCCTGAACCTCCAGCCAACATTCAGGCATCAATGACAGTTCTGCCTGAGTAAAACCTGGAGAACTGAACCCATTGACCTTTCTCACTTAGGCCTTGTTGAAGCAAAGCACCAAAGCGTGAGCTTAAAGCAACGGATGTGATGAAATGCTTTCTTGAGTCTGGGCCTTATTCTCTTTAAAAATCATAATAGGCAACCCAACTGATAGTGGGTCTCAATTCTACAGCCACTTACACACATGCCTTTTCTTACATAGGTAAATTTCACACTCCCACAACTATCTGCAGGATTGAGGACCATGTATAATTTCAATCTAAAATGAACAATGTTGTAGTACAGTAAAATCTTCCATATCCGGCATTCTATTATCCAGAACTCTCCAATCACCGGCATTTTAACCATAAGTAAATTTTAGTTTCATTTTCCATAAGAACAGTATAGTGAAAGTAAATACAAATAAATACAGCCAATAGCACATAAGTTTACAGTGTACAATACTACTGTTGTTGGTAAATAAAGCACTCTGCATACATTTTTGTTTGTTTCTTAATAGCTAATCTTGTTTTTCTTTAGCGTGATGCATTGCTAGGTATGCCTCTCAATTATCCAGAATGTTTGACGATCCAGCAACCTCTCAGTCCCAGGGCTGCCGGATATGAAAGAGTTTACTGTATATTAGTAAATATTCAACAGTGCTTTTTGTACAATGCTTAGGAAGGAGGTCATGTCTAATGTTTTCAGCGAGCATATGAAGCCAGCACTTACTATGGAGAAAAATGCAATTCGAGCCAAAATACTGTGGGCCAAATCTTCAAGTGGTATAAATCAGGACAGTTTAGTTGACGTCAGTGGAGCTGCACCAATTTGCTGCAGCTGAGCATCTAGTGCTTTATGTCTGAAGAGACTTGTATGCACATTTGGCTGACCATGGTAATTTAAAAAAAAACAACAAGATTAAAGCAATAAAAAGACCTTTGAATCAACTTTTAGAAAATCATTTTAAGATTTATTCAGTTGCAGGAATTACCATCGAGGGAAGGCTTTCAGGGCGGAAAACTTAAACCAAAGCCCCGACAAGAGACATTGTACCACCTCTTTTTAAGCAGAAGTTCCTATAGAAATTAACACTGAGGCTCACCTAAAAAAAATCAGTGGCACAATATGGTCTTGAAGTATTTGTTCTGTTGCTGAAAGTCACAGAGAAAAATCCTAAAATTATACAATTATAATAATAAATCAATTCAGCATGTCATTTCTGCTTTTCTACATTAATAAATTAACCATGTAACATTGTTCAAAATTATGTCAGTTACGCATATAATAATCTTTTAAATTAATGAAGTGATGAAGCAGTTTGATGACACCCATGATTTACAGGGCTGCTTTTAGCTAATGTTAAAAGCCTTTCATTTAATAAATTGCCCCCTGGAGAAATTACCAAAAATGAATATTTTCTATGCTAAATGTTCCAAGGTTTACACTTTTTCAATATATTAACAAATGGCAAGGGAGAAGCATTTTTCAAAATATATCTTCTTTTACATATATTTAATTGAAATTAATTAGTATATTACTTTAGAAGGAAATGATCACAGAGAAAGGTACAGGATCATTTATGAGAGTTTCTTATGGCAATAAAGCAGAATTTAAACAATGAAATTAATCATGTCCTTAAAAATTTTATGATAGATTAGGAATCATTCCAAGCTTTCTGATTAAATAGAAGGACATTCCATACAGACTGGAACACACACACACACATACACACAAAACCAAATCCCCTAACTATTCCACTGCAATTAATATTTCTCTAATTTAATCATACTGGAAGGTGTGCATGCTGAATATTTACAGAACTTAAAACTAAATTCCTGGTAATATTCATAAGATTCATTTTGCATCACTTCTGTACACTGATGTGATATATTCATGATGTTATGAATACTTAATATTTGCTGTTTTTATATATGCTTTATAAAAAGCCAGCTTGAAAGATAAGTAAAGAGTACTTTCTCATGTGGTAGGTTGAGATTCAGAGATCTTAATGTGAATCAGTATCACATGTCTGATAAAAGAGTTTAAAATGGGGGGTTATAACTATTAAAGATTGTGGATTTGAAGGCCAGCTCAGTGTACCCTTGCATGTGATACAGTCAGTAAAAAGAAAAGGAGATATATGGGACTATAAAGGAACGCCTGTAACTGATGCTTTCTGTACTTATTAGGATTTGTTTTAGTAATATCAGGGACTCGTTTTTGTACTACCTCTGAATAAATAATGTGCGCGGTAGGCTGGGTCAATTCCTTTTCACTTTGAAATATTTGCCATTATTTCCCTAAAATCAAGAATAATTCATTGGTTTTCATGAGCCAGCTGGATATATTTGAAGAATAGGTGCAGTCACTAAGTTATTTGAGGATTCTGCAGTGGCAGGGTAATAGAAAAATGGCCACTAACCTTTCAAATGGTTACAGGGCATTTTCAGTCTCAGTCAATGGCATTTTTCAAAAACAAACAGGTTGGCACAAAAAAGATTGCCCGTAGATGTTTGCGTTTGAATCCACCTTGTGCTGAATTCTGCCCTTGAATGAACATGTAACTTTGATTCCCATGAAAGCCTCACATAATTATCTGAGAACAGAGCTTGGCCCCTGTAAATAAATCAGCATAATTAGCACCAATTCTCAAGTACATGTTTATTGAAAGAAAGTGAAATAGACACACTGAGGAAGACTGACAAATGTTTGATGTGTGAGGTCTGCCATTTGCAGCCTCCCAGGTGACCTGGCTTCTGGCTCTGCTGCTGACTTACTGAAGCACCTTAGGCAAGTTACTGGACTGCCCCTGATGCCCATTTGTCAGTCTCTAAACTGGTATAGTGATCCTGCTTACCTACTGCATGGGAGCACTGTGATCCTCTACTGATGTTTATAAAGTTCTTTGATATCCTGAGGTGGAAAGAAGTACACATGTATACAATGTTTATTGTTGATCATAATAGCATATTTGTTGTACATTTCCTATTTAAGGTATTTCCAGGCTACCCACTGCAGCAATATCTAAGCAAAAACAAGTAAGGAAATTTTAAAATAAATTGAGGATGATTAATTAGTGTTAATTGATTACAAAACAGAGCCTTTCATATGAGGATCATAGGCACCTTCAAAAGCATTTCCCATCATACACTTGGGAGGAATACTGCTTAAATATTATAAATAGTTTACACTGAAGCACAAAGAGATTAAGGGGTACAATATTCATATCCCTTCACCTTCTAAAATATCCATGATAAGCTCCTACTGTGAGCTGCCATGGGACACATGGGGTCCAAAGGATGGACCCATGCAAATAAATAGGTTTTGGGGATAGATGCTCACTACCTATTATCAGAATTGTGGGAGGTGGTGCATAGGCTGATTTTTTGCCACACACTAGGTCTATTTATGGTTTAAGCCAGTGTAAGCAGAGATGTGCAGGTGGAGGTGATGTGTCTCACCCATCTTCTGGCTACTGGGCCATCAAATACACTCAAAAGAGGCACCAGCAGAGAAATAATGATGTATCAGTTGCTTGCTTCCTCACTCTGTCTCTGTTTGCTTTTCTGAATCATTTCCAAACTACTAAATGCCTGGCTACTTTTGATCAGGACGTTCTAAGCCTCCTCTAGTTCCTGTGAGCTCACAGATATGAAGGTCCTCCAGCTTCTCCACAGTCCTTCAACCATTGACATTATTGACTCCTTTTCTGCTGAACTGCTCATGGGAGACCCCTACCTGAGCCTTGGCTCACGCATCAACATTTCCTCATTGAAAAAATTTCTCTTGTCACAGAGGGTTGGACTTTCTTTTGGGACTGCTCCCTTCAGGCTACTTTGGAATGTGAGAATGGCCATACTGGGTCAGACCAAAGGTCCATCAAGCCCAGGATCTTATCTTCCAACAGTGACCACAGCCAGATGCCCTAGAGGGAGTGAACAGACCAGGTAATCGTCCAGTGTCTGATAAACAGAGGCTAGTGATGGGATACTAGTCATACCCATCCTATCTAATAAGTATTTGCACCACACTACCACCATTAACACATAAGGTCATCCTGACAGGTCAGGCTGTATCAGCAAGTTGTGCTATCACAGCCTCTCATGTGGAGCCACACATGCCATTTCTCACAGAGTAAGTTTTCAGAGCAGTCACACATTATATTCAGTTTTCAAAGTGTTTTTAACATTTACAGAGCAATTACATCAATTTTAGATAAGTAAGCAGTGATGAAAAAGGCAGGAATGATATGCCCCTGTATCTGTCTATCTATCTAAGGGCAGAAGGAGTTTGAGAACAAGGGACTGTGATCAGACTCAGTGCCAACAGAAATGTCTACCTGTATGTATTTAGCAATGGTAAAGAACATCCACACTACTTTCTTAACTTTGTCCGACACAAAATATGTAACTGTTACACTCTCTCCAGATTTGAGAAGACTAGCAGGGCCAGCCTCAAGAGCTTGAGATGAGGCAATTGTTGTTTGCCTTCTAGTTTTCTCCAGTTTCCTGGGTATACTGGGAAATATGCAACAAGCTATGGGATATCATGATCCCCTGGGGAATCAAATGAAAGATTACACATAGCACTAATTTAAAATAATATAACAAGATGGGAATGTGTGAGCAGTGGATGTATATTTTAGTTCCATATGTAGACCATATGCATTAACTGGAACTGTGATTCAGTGTAGAAATTTCTTGCCCCAAAAGTTACATAATAAAACATGAAGGTTGGTTTCAGTTATCAAACCATTTGGCAAACTTTTTCAATCTGATTGCAAAGCTACCCTGAGTCTAACCTTCACTGTGAAATTGCCAAATTAGCCTGTAGAAGATAAGTTCGAGTAGCTTTGCTAAAGGAAAACCTCTGATGTGGGTACTGCACTAATGTGACACTGGATTCTCAAAGTGAAGGACTCCAAAGGAAATTTAGTCCACTTATAAGATGAGAGATTTGCTTGATTTAACTTTAATTATTCTCCCATTCGTCTATTTTTTCTCATCTCACATAATATAGATTACAATAATCCTGAACCCTAGGCAGACATTGTCACAGTGTCTTAGCAAAGTGTGTCTGTCTGAAGCTGCTGAGGAGTACAGAGGACACACACCCTCTTTGGGACATGCAGGGAATGCAACTCGCTGTACAACAGAGTTTGTCAGAGAGATCAGAAATCTCCACAAGCTCCAGCTCATGGAATTTCCACCCGAACATTTTGTTGAGGGCAAGGGGTGATATTCACTCTCCATTGGAACAAGCAGTGGGTGTGGCCGCAACCATTATTCTAGAGGGTAGGGAACTGACGACCAGGGGAGAAACACGGTGGGAGGGAGTGGGGGAATTCAGAAAAGAGAAGGAGTTTTCCCACTACTCTGTCTTTCACACACCTCCAACAGCCAGCTCCAAACTCCTCGTAGGGTGTTTTTGTTTGTTTGTTTCAAAGTGTGACAAAGGGTTCAATGAAACAAATGGTTTATCTTACAATGGAAATTTCCCACAGATGTTTTAGGAGCCTCAGCTGTCTGGAGTGGCTGTATCCCTGACCCTAGGATGACTTCCCACCACCCTCAAACCATCCCATACCTGAGAATCCATGGGGGTGCGGAATTCTTGGGCTCTTGGGGAGAAAGCATGCCACTGTTCTCATGCATCTCCCCCGTAGCATTTGGCTGGTATTTAGTTTATGTTCTCACTCTGGAGAGAGATTGGGTGATCTGAGCCATGCTGCAAACAATTAAGAGTTTTCCCTACCTGGGGACTGTGCAGTTGGACGCTCATTTAAATGTAAAACAAGTCTGCATCGGCTTCAATGCAGAGTGAAAAAAAATCAAAGGATGTTGAAGACTTGACTTAAATGCATAAAAGTTTGAAGTTTACTTCAATTCTTAGTATATCCTGGAATGCTTGGTATGGCCTCTCTTATACAGTCTGACTCCCTTTGAGTTCAGTTGGCTTTGGATCAGGTCCTTTAGTCTTCAGAATAGTGAGTGCTCTTACATATTGTGTTCAGTATGTAGAGATGGCACTGGTGCCTTAGCAATGAATTGGGTAGCTGAAGATTCTGAATATACCAGCAAACTGGCACACGTCTGATAGCTTGTCCTGCTGAGCTAGCATTGAAAACAGTTTGTCCACTAGTGTATATGGGGCAAAACTGTTTCCAGCATCATTACCATTGGTACCACCAAGGCCTTCTCAGGTCTGCTTACCATGGTATCTTCACAAAAATAAGTCAATAGCTGATGCTCTCCCAACTCCACCTAGTCTTCTCATTTTGGTGGCATATCAGAGTCAGTGGAAGAGTATTTGGTGGTTGATTTATTGCAGTTATGCTAGACAAGATAAATCAACCCCTGCTGGATCGATTGCTGTCCATTGCTTCAGCGGGTAGTGAAGACATGCCCTAAATGTCAGTAACAAGGTATTTTATCCATGGAACATCCCACAGTTGTCAGCTATGAGTCCATTTGCTAAGTGTGATGTAATTTACATGCCTATGTCCTTTTAATCTATACCCCCCACACACACACATTTCCCAGAAACTGTGCTTCACTAACTTCCCTATGAAATATAAGTGCCCTTGTGTAGGGTGATTTAACATGGATTCCCTACTTTGCATCTGATTTCCTTGGTTTTTAAGGTGATTATGAAAGAGCTATAGAATCTGTTGGTTTCTGAGTGGTTGTAAGTAATATCATCTGCATCCTTACTTCCTTTTAACATATGTCTTCCCCTCTTCCAGAAATGGAATGCCAGCTGAGCTTCATTAACTAAGCAGATTAATTATACTGTCATATCCAGAATGCTTTTTACATAAGCCTTCAAGGTACCATGACAAAAAAATTAAGCCTCATAAAACCCAGTTTCCAGAGGGAGAAGCTGACACATATAGAGGTTACAGACCAAACTTTGAACTAGATCCTCAGCAGGTGTAAATCACTGTAGCTCCACTGAGGCCAATGGAACTGCACAGATTTATACCTGTTGAGGATCTGATCCTCTGTGTCTAAAATGCAGCAACCTAAATCCATATTGAGGCTGGTGCTGACATACCCCTGGACACATTCGCCTTAAGATATACAGTGAGTCAGTGGCACAACTGGAAAACTTGGGACTCCACATCAGATGCCTCAGTCTTCTGGTCTACTATATAACCAGATTACAAGGTCACCTTGTTAGTATTACATACTGTAAATCAACCATTTTGGGTTACTTTGCAGAGCTGCACTGCATATTGCTACCCCTGTACAAAATTCAGCGGAAATAGGTATGTGTCACCTTATGCTATATAATGGCATATTATCCTTAATAAGCAAAGTCCTGCCAAAAATCAATGATGCTCATAGGCAGGCATACGCAAGGTCTATTAAAGAACACTATCAAATAGCATTTTGTTTGGCTTAGCATAGTAAAGTGTCCGTGTAATTAGTTAAGAAATTAAGTGATAAAAAATGAGAAGTGGGTTGTGCAATTGTGATATCTCACTGTGGCAAGGACGGGGGGAATATGATCTAAGGAAAACTGAGTAGGTGTTGCTCAGGCTTACTCACCCAAGGGAATATGTGGCCCTATACTTCAGCGTGGCTGTGCCTTCCATGGCCAAAGTGCAGGAGCTCTGCTCCAAGTAGGGAGGAGCAAAGGTGTGTGAGATGTGGCTCCCCTGCAGGAGGCAGACTCTCGGAGCAGTCAATATGCCAGCCTTCCACAATTGGTTGGACAGTAGCTACCAGTTGTGCTTGACATGAGCCAACCCGTGCTGTTGTCTCACTTTGCTGTGTCCTACTGCTCAGTCATAGAACCTCCGATGAACATGGCCCAGGAGGGGAAATCTCTGGTGAAAATCTCCACAGCTTTGCTTGTCAGCTGCGTTATGGAGAGGACCTGTAAAATTCTATACTGAACAATAATGTTCTGATTGAATTTTTATAACTTGGGATTCTCTATTAAATTCTACAGGTTGGTTTAAAAAATCTGTGGAAAAGATATGGTTATAGATTAAATGTTATAGATTGTATGGCATGTTCTATAGTACCTTATTTAATTCCTGTGGAGTCTTCTTGCTTTCATCCCTGTTAAATTTGGTATGGTATTTCCACAAAGGATAACTTCTACATATTCTCCCACTCTGAGAGGGGGAGCTGGTGGCATTGCAGACTGAGTATTGGGTTGGCTTCTGAAGGGTTGAAATTTAGCTAGTTAGATGGATAGATCCATCCATCCATTCATTCCATGGAGCTAAGGCCCATGATGGAGAGCCTGTCTGCTTCAGTAGCACCCTTTCTCTGCCTTGACCTGCAGCAGTAAAAGTCCAGCTCCTAAGTCCAGCTACTCCCCATCCCTGTCCCCTTTGTTGCTAGGAAGAAGATGGGAACAGAAGAGGAATATTGTTCCAGAGCCCATGATGTGTGGACACTCTGCCTGCCCTCTACAACTTTTCAGCAAATGTCACTGTATCACGTCAAAGCCAATGAGAGACCCAAAGGGACAGGGGCAAAGCCAAACAGGGCAAAAGAGTCACTGGGCAGCCTCGTGTGACTGATTCATTGTACAGACTGCACTGCCAGACTGATTTGCTGGGGGCTGAAGGACTGCGCCTCAGTCAACAGAGGAAAGTGCAACCTAGATGAGGGTCCCGTGGGTGCCACGAAGAGAGAAAGGAACCAGCTGCAAGAAGAAAAGGCTAAAACATATTGGTTGGTTGTCAGAGAGAATGAAATGATGCCAGCTCTGACTGGCTCCTAAGGAAAACTGCAGAGAAAGGACAGTCCCTGGTAGGCTGAACTGGACAAGACTCAGGCTATAGCTACACAGCAAACAAACAAACTAAAACCCTGCAGCAGTGAGCCTCAGATCTCCGGTCAGCTGCCTCAGGCTCAGGGGGATTGCACTACAGTGCTAAAAATAGCAATGTAGATGTTCTTGCTTGGACTGGGCACCTGCAGAGCCTCCACCCTCAGAGTTTGAGCCCCAGCAGAAACATTGACTGAAGAACTGACCCTCAGGAGCCTGATTCACTACAGCCTTACACCTTACGCAACCATTTAAATCACTGCAAAGTGGATGTGAAATGCTAACGAATCAGCATGGGAGCATTTTTCACCCACTTTTTTGCAGCTTTAAATAACCCTACAAGGTGCCAGGCAGCAGGGAGGCAGGCCCAGTGAGTGTCTTTGCTGGAACTCAGAATTTTCTGGAAACAGCATTCCTGAGGAAGAAATATTGGTGGACATAGACCCTGATAGATGCTAATTCAGCCTGCAAGACAGAGCTAAAATGGTTAAATTCAATAATGTGGGACTTAGAGAAACATCAATCTCCCTCCCATCCGTCTACAAAAAATGGCAAGAGCAATTAAGTGCACTTTAATTAGGGGCAATGATTATTATTACTTGCAGTGGCTTTTTGCCCCAAACCATAAAACCCTCTGCACCAGTAGCTGCAATGCATCCAAAAAAGGAATCATTACCAAGAAATCTATATTTTTTCATATCCAGAGCTGATGATGATTTTGCTTCAGAAAGAGACAGCGAAAAAGATGATTTGGGATGGTTTTTGTAGTTAACTTGAATAAAAAAAATGTTTAACTGCTGTAAATAGTTTTATAGGGGGTAAAAATCACATCTGGGTTGAGGACGAGTATGCCAAGCTTCCATCCAATAAAACCTGAAATATATATTTGGAAATGTCAACAGACTCTGGCAGGTTCGGGTGCTAGAAGGCTGTCATTAAGAGGTCAATAAGATACAATAAAACATCCAAGAAGGAAGAAGCCTCGCAGTACTATATAGACATTTGCTCAGGTTTGCAGGACAGCCAAGGACTCTATATCTTATGTTATTTTAGATGTTTATAAATTATTTCCTAAGTTTTATCACAGGCACATATTCATTTTTAATGCTTAAATATACATTAAGAATAATATTCAATAAAGAATTATACCTAATTCCATCAGGAGCAAAGCTAAGTAAATGATACATGCAAATTTGAACAGGGGATGGCATCATTAATCCACAGGCTGTCTATCCTCAGAGGACTTGCCAGTCACAGGTCTGTCTCAGCTCTCAGTTTGGATTTAAGCTTTGGAAAGAAAAACCTCTCTCTACGCCAGTGGACCTTAACTCTATAAACTTGCCACCCCCGCAACCCAAGGAAAGAAAAGATCCTCCTGCTTGTTCATGAAAGCTAAATCTTTCTGCTACTTCCCACACATGCCAAAGGGAGTGGGAGGGACAAAATGCATTTTAATGAAAATTTGAATAATAATACAAGTTGAACCTTTCTAATCTGGAACTCTCTCGTCCGGCAACATCCATAATCTGCCATGATTTTAGTTAACAGGGAAGCCACTTAGCATGGGCGCAGCCAAGTTTCCCATGGCCCAGTAAAGTGTGTTTCTAGCCACCAGTCCTGGCTCTCAGTGTTCTGTGCTGTTATTTAGTGCTAACTTACCCCTAATGTCGTCTAAGAGCCCAGTAAGCAGTGGAAATGTTAGTAATCCTGCTAGACAATATTGACCTCTCATGGTCCAGCAAATTCTCTCATCCGGCACCAGTCAGGTTCAGAAAGTGCTGGATTGGAGAGGTTCAACCTGTAATACATTTCACTGGCATAGCATTGTTCATCAGAGCAATTGACAAATATGTACTAAGCCTCACAACTGCCCCCAAAAGTGTTTGTTATAATTCTCATTTTGAGAGGAGGAAAGTGAGATATAGAGAAGTTGTAACTTGTCCACATTCACTGGCTGAGCAGGAACAGAACACCCAGAGTGCCTGACTCCCAGTTCAGATCCCTCAACTGCTTGACAAAAGTCCCTTTCCATTTGGGAGTCATTAGTTGAGAGCTTGGTGAGTAGATGTTCATATCTAATGGACCTCTGATTGGTCAGCTCTTTGAATTAGACATTACCAGGGTTCAAAGGCCAAAACCGAATCCAAAGGTAAAGCTACCCTTATTACCATTGGCAGCAGGATCAGACCCCAATGAATTACAAATCAAAGGCAATCTGTGATGATAAATTCTCACAACCAAGCATGTGTACAAAATGCAGCATAGGTTAGAGGCATTTCCTCATTCTGATTTCAAAGCTGTGCAAGTCGCAAGTCTTTAAATTTTTTTTCTTCCTTCTTTCTTGCATCAAGTCTCTCTTCAGAGCACAATGAAGACATTTTATTAAATACAGAGTACGTATTTCGGGGTGGCAGCTACAGTATTTCTTCTCTACCATCGTTGGTTAAAAGGATTTATTTTCAGTAAAATGTATTACTTTTGACATGTAATGTGCCAAAAAAGTACTGTATAATTAAAAAGGGGGATTAGACAGAAATATGAGATGTAAGGCAGATAATTAGTGAACTGTTATAATTAGAATGTGCCTTTAAATCCCATAGTAACTGCTATTATGAAATGCTATTAAATCCCATAGTAACTGCTACTATGAAAGGGATGTCCTTTGATTAACTAATATTTCCTAGGAGGAGATATTTTTCATCTTTCTTTTAGCTATGGAAAGTTTGAGTTGAGTGATCTCACCTTAAAATCACAAGTGTCAAAATGACTGAGAGTGGAGCATCTGAGTGTTTTCTAATACAAATCACCTTTGTTTAAGAATAAAATCCAGACTCATTTTTAAATTAATGGAGAAACTATTACCACTAAGTTTATTAAGTCCCTTTTCTCTCACCCTTTGTTTCAATTAAGCCTGGTAGTTCAGTTAAGAAAATGTTTCACTGTTATAATAATAGAATTTTGATGAGATTTTATTCATTTGGATGAAATTCTTGAAAACCAAACTGATACAAACCAAATTCTGCAAGTGATTGAAAGGATGTAGTCCTATAGCAGGGGTGAACAGAAACCAGCAAACCTCTCTAACATGATAGTTTCACTGCCATTTCTCTGCTAGGCTCTCTTAAACCCGGTCTACACTAGACCTTAAAGTCGATCAGAGATACACAATTCTAATTACAACAATTGCATAGCTGGAATTGACTTATCTATGAACAATTTAACTAGCCATCCTCACTGAGGGAGGTCATTGGGAGAAACTCTCCTGTCGACCTCCCTTACTCCTTGCGAGATGAGGAGTACATGAGTCGACTGTCGACCTTTGATAGTTCGATTTCATGTATTTCCCACTAGACCCACAAAATCGAACCCCAGAAGTTGACCCTGAAGCGAGTCAGTCTACCAGGTAGTGTAGGTGCACTCTCAGCCACACCAGTGGCAACTAGACAGAGACAGGTACTGGTCCTTCTCTCATTTACAATGGTGTAAACTCCACTGAAATCAATTGTGTTACCTTGGTGTAAAGTGTGAGAGAGGATAATCAGGCCCATTCATTTCACATGAGCAGCAATGAGATGGAGGAGGGCTATGAAATTGGAGCTTTTGAATTAGTGCAGCTTTTCACTGTTTTGCAAGCACAAGGTCAAATGTAACTGATCTTAGAAAACATTAGCAAGAAGAGGGGTCAGTGCATTTTGGGAATGGGTCTTGTAGTGACAGCAGCCAGAGAGGCAGCCATATAAGCAGAATTAAGGGACAGGGTGCAGTTTAAGAAAATAGGAACCACTGTGTTCAAATCTTTGAGGTCAAGAAATGTGAAGAAACTGGAAGATCTTAGCTTGCATGTAACACCCATGCTTCTTTGTGATATTTCAAAGGGCAGGGGAGAAATCACCAGATGAAGCACAAGTTTTATATATTTCATATAGCTTCTGGGTTTTGTGGACCCCTTTCAGAGCAGTAGGGTTACCATATTTGAATTTTCAGAAAAGAGGACACCCCTGAGGAAGGGTATCTGTATCAGTATCTACCAACTCACTTTGTATTAATGTACTAGAGTATAGTTCTGAGACAGTGTGCCAAAATTTGACCTTTTGACCTCCATGTACAATCAGAGTGCCAGTGATACTTTTTAAAGTCACTAATAGCCCTACTTACAGCAACTTCATTAATATATAAATTAAGATGCAGAGCTATAATTTTTAGATGGTGGTTGGTAATGTAATGCTGATAGACCTGGGTTGCTGGTACTAGGGATAGAACCTAGGAGCATAGGCTCTAAAGCTCTGCACTCTAACATGTGAGCTAAAGGCTAGCTGGATCTTAGCTGAGGCTGTAGAACAGAGACCACTCACCCCAGATGAGGTCTCAGTGCCTCTGGGTACTACAGTAGCATTAGCTGGTCTTTTGCTAGTTGAACTAATCCATAGGTGGTATGGCTTTGAGCAAGCTCCTGGCTGTGTGGGGAGGGAGGAGTGAGGCTGAGCTCCCACCTCACATGCTGATGAATATCAGCTTGCGTGCCACTCCTGAGCTGGGGGTTGCTGACCCTTGGCATAGTATATATAACTCACTAATGTAATGTGAGTTGTAAATAATGACCCAGATAACTTCCTGCCAAAGGTGTCCTCTTCTTTGAAAATTCAATTTGGTAACCCTAGAGGAGCCTAGCTCTCCCCATTCATTGTACAGGAAGTTTAGGTGCCTAACTCAGGCTCTGGGAATCCCATTGATTTTCTAGGCACCTCAAAAAATCAATGCGGGTGATCTCAGTTTCTTTGTAAACCTTGCACTTGTCTACTTCACAGGGGCACTCAATTGTGAGTCATTCAGAGTCTACAATTATGGGGGCTGTACAAGTACTTCAAATAAATAACCCAATAGCAATTTTAATCTCGCAGGTGAGACTCACAGAAAAAAATAAAAATTTATAACAGACATACAAGACAGATACTGCTGTAGTACAACTAGGTATTTCTAGAGAGCAGATTTAAGCAGATTCCCACTATGAGTTTAACCATTTGTGTCAGCGGAACTAAATTATAGGCCCAACAGAAGGGTGAAGCAAATAAAAAGAAAACATTGAAACAAATTCAAGCTCCTTCCTTTTGGGGGTAAGAAGCTAAAAGCAATTGAGGAAGGATCCTTGGCAAAATGCCCAAAAATGAAGGTCTATGAATGCAACAGGAGAATAACAGAAAAATGCGTAACATTTACACATATGAATTGGACTGGAGGGAAAAGAAGAAAGTAGCTGCTGGCTAACTGTGATAAAAAAGACAAAAAGGTGTCAAAGGTCAAAATAGCTGACCATAGAGAAGAGAAACAATAACAACATCATGATCAAACAGTCAGATAAAAAAATATAAAAGGCATTCATAGAATCCTAGAACAATAGAGCTGGAAGAGACCTAAAAAAGCCATCGAGTCCAGCCCCCTGCTCTAAGCAGGACCAAATCCACCAGATCAGCCCCACCAGGGCTTTGTTGAGGCAAGACTTAAACACCTCCAGGGATGGAGATTCCACTACTTCCCTGGGTAGACCATTCCAATGCTTCACCACCCTCCTAGTGAAAAAGTTTTTCCTAATGTTCAACCTGGACTTTTCCAACCGCAACTTGAGAACATTGTTCCATGTTCTGCCATCCGTGACCACTGTGAACAGCCTCTCTCCAGCCTCTTTGCAACCTCCCTTCAGTAAGTTGAAGGCTGTTATCAAGTCCCCTCTCAGTATTCTCTTCTGCAGAGAAAAAATGCAAATGAAGCACTGGTTTACAAATCTCACACTTCATTTGCATGATCTCGTTTCCAAGAGACTACTTTTGAAACAAAAACAGAAGTGTAGATGGGGTTCTTTCAAAAAACAAAAAATGTTTTCAAAAGCACACTAATTTCTAATTTTTTCAGGAAGAAGGGTTCTTTTGAAAATGGGGTTCTTGTTCGAAAGAACCCCATCTACACTGCTGTTTTTATTTCAAAAGCAGTTTCCTTTGGAAGCAAGGTCATACAAGATTATGCAACTGAAGTATGAGATTTGTAAATCAGTGCTTCATTTGCATTTTCAATTTGCTTTACTTGCATTCCCCTTTCGAAAGGGGACTGTAGTGTAGATGCAGCCTACAAGAGATGGCAAGCCAAGAATGATATTCCAGAGCCATTAAGGCAGATGTAGCTTTAGTGTGTGAGTGCATATATGTGCTTGATTTATATGTGAATGTGCATGACATGTGTACGAGTGAGTGTGTACACGTGTGATGTATACGTGCCTATATGATGCATGTGTGTACTTGGGATATTGGATCTTCACGTTTTTAAAAATTAATGGAACAATTTGTACTGAGTTCAGTGTACACAGTTTTCTCATATTTGTCATTTTGTTTTCTTCTAAAACAAAAATGTCTTCCATCCTGTCAAAGGCAGAACTTATCCTCATTGAAGACACATTTAAGGGAAGTTTGAAGTTTAAACAAAATACACATTTTGATTGATACAAATGCCCTCTGGAATGAAATAGCAGTTGAAACTTTTGGTGTTCATCCTTTGCAGTTTTTATTGACCTTCTGAAAACAACTTCTCAGACGTAAATATAAGATAGTATTCCAACACGGTCATACCAAAAAAATAACTACAATACAAAGACTGTCCACTTTGGATCTTTCAAACCATCATTCCAGGGGGTTTCAAACAAGTTCAGACTAAATTGGTTTAAACACAATTATTGAACGTGATTTTGGTTCGGGTTTCTTCTTTAAGTTTGGGAGCTCAACGTCTCTGCATGTTGGGAGCTGGTTGGCTAGTCTTAATGGCTGGTACACAGTTTATAAATATGGGTCTTGTCCAACAAGAAAAGTGCAAATGCAGGACGTTATTTTTTCATGTTTTCAGATAAACCAGATTTATTTAGGTGTAACTTAAATTGTTTACATTATTTTGTCATATTCATGCTGTCTAGCTCAACCACTTGTAAACTGATTTAGATTTAATAGGTTTAAAACCATGTTTAAAACTAGTTGAGGCAACAGGATTCCTCAATGCAGAGTGATTGGCAGAGGAAGTCACCAAGTGCCTCCAGCGTGATGTATAATGTCAAAGTAAAATTAGTAGGCAACAGAGCCAAGAGAAGCATGAGGGAAGAAAAATTTCTAAACAAAATCTAAATTAAGAAAAGGGGCAGGCTGGTGAGAAATGCTTTAGAACCAGGGTTTTCCAAACTGTGAGCCCCAGCCCTCAATACTGGGTGGTCCACCAGCACCGCTCCATGCTCCAGTCAAGCTCTTAGTAAATCTTTAGCTCCACATGACTCGTGCAATCTAAGTAAAAGCTACATAAATGTAATGTTCTAAGCGGTATGTGTTGGACAGAGTAGAGAAGAAATTTTACTTGTTTAATTTATGTATTTGTTAAAAAGCAAGTGCAATATGTCAAGACTAATTCTCGCCACTACGGTAGTGTATTTCTGTGCAAGGTAGCCTAGCAATATACACAGTCAGCCATTTCCAGCTGTAAAAAAATGGCAAGTAGTATTTCAATGTGATGTGGATGGATTTATTTTTCTAAAACAAGATGAGTGCACTGGTGGAGAAGATAATGAAAGTCCCGGGCCATCTACCGATACACAAAATGAAAAGCCAAATAAATAAATAAATAAATAAAGTGGTAAGAAAATACAAGGGTACATACTTGATGTTTGGATTCTCCTTTACCAGATCAAATGAGTACTCATTACCTACATATGTTATAACTGTTTTATATTTTTGTTGACAACATTTGATTCTTTTCTAACTAGGAGGGAGTAGGGTTTGGCCTTACACAGCACAGAAATTCAGATTTTACTTTAAATAAATTGAAAGCTTGATATAGTATTCAAAGTTGGACAACTATTTTGTTGCAAAATTAACAAACAATTAGACAATGTGTTTTTAACAGCTTTGTTAATGTTGTGTTGCTTATTGTTCAATTTTATACTTTTTTCCCCTTGTTGGAACATCAAATTTTCTCTCAACATCTTTTCTGAAACTGTTTGGTTTCAAATATATTGAAGGATTTCTTTGAGTGCCTATTGCTTGGGACTTCTTTCATTATAACTGTTTATATTAAAATGAAAAGGAACTGTACATTGTTTGTTTACATATATATGCACTATGGCAAAGCTCCAGCTTTGCCTCAGGGTTCCTGCACTTCTGGGCAGTTAGTGCTTGCCTCAGACATTCACTGTGGCCCCCAACATAGCCTCTCACCCTTTATTAAAGGCTAGGGTCACAGCCTACAGAACCACCTTCATCACAGGCCAGTCACGGGGTTTCACATGGAGCCCTTCCTTAGCCCCTGTCCCTCTTCTCAGAGGTAGACCCCACAGTGGTGTGGGAAGGCGGGGTGGAGGGAAGCCCCAGCCCTGCCAATACTTCCGGTTTCATCCCAGGGACCCGAAGGCAGTGGCAACAAGCAGTGTCTCCTCCACTTCCAGTGTTACAGCCTTTTACCTCAAAAGACCTCGTGCAGTACCATCTTCCTGGTACCTGAGCAAGTTCTTCCTGCTCATCCACAGCGCACTTCCTCACTCCCTGTCTGTAGCTCCCCGGCTCTATCTGTCTTTCAGCCTAGCCCCAGCAGGATCTTGAAGGGGTGCAGGTGCTTTGATTAGCCTGTTTTCTCCCTTGCTTCAGATAGGCTCTTGATGGGCTCCAAGCCATCCCCATCACTTGTTATTTTTTGTGGCATGAGGGAAACCCTGGCAGATATCTATCCTGAATGCCTCAGGTTACAGCCCCTCTTCTGGCTCTTTCAGAACCTCCTGTTGAGGTTCTCCTTTCACCAACTGATTCACGTGCATCCCAGCTATAGTCCCACAACGCTCATAATCACGTCATTGATCAAAGAGCCCCATGTGGCTCGAGAGCCGTGGGTTGGCCACAGTGAACTTAGAGCCACACACTTGGACTGCTTGCCATTGTTCTGCAAACACACCTCAGTTCTTGCAGGGAGAAGCATGTGGCACTCACGGTGGCTCCTGTGAGTCCCAGGCATGATGGACATTGGGTTAGAGCAGGAGAGGGGCTGGGGGTGCTTGGTTCCGCTCTATTTATTTGTGCATCTGGGCAGAGCTCCTCTGGGCAGCCTCTGCTGGCTCACTGGCTGTTTTTGGGGAATAGTGGGTGGGTCTGGGGCTCTCTGCTCTATTCCCCCTACCAGTTCCATCATTTTAGGTCTTTCACTTTCATGCCAGCCTGTTTTCTTTTTATTTGTCCCCCATGATCATTTGATTTCCCAGGCTCAGCAGGTTCTCTCCAGAGGCTGCAGTGGGGGAGTCCAGCTGGTCTGGGTCTTCCACGGAACATAAAAATTTATATTAATAAGAAATGTTAATAGTCAGGCATGTTGCTTACTGGTGCTGCATAAGTGGGCCTCAGCAAAAAAAAAAAAAAAGTTTGAGCCACCAGCCTGAGGAAACAAACTGGGGAAAAGAAGAGAGGGAACGGAATGGAATAAAAGTGCAACAAATACCATTTTAAAAAACATTTCTCTGGTTCTTGGTAAACAGTAAATAAATATGAAGTACTTAAAATAAGAAGAGTTGCTTTAAGAATTAGGCTCTGTAATTCAATAAGCCGTGTCCACATGCCATGGCATGTCCATTGTGAATAAAAGGTGAAGCAATTTGAATGTGAGTTAAATTCACTGAGCAAAGACAATAGGAGATTGGTATGTAGGCAGAGACCAAACAGGACTGTACTATTCAGTAGGTTAACACCCAAAATGGGATAGAGATGGAAAAGTAAAATGTGATCTAGGGAGACTAAAAACTGTGGAAAGGGTGGAAGGGAAATGTGAGGCCATTTAGTCTCAATAGCTGCATTAGCTATGCCATTGTCAATGACAGAAAGATGAGACAAAGAGAGGGCTATAGCCCCTACAGTCACGAGGCAAACACTGAAAGGGAACCACCAGAAACAAAGAGGCTCATAATCTTGACCGGTGACTCTTTAATTAGGTGCCTAGCCTATGACACCTTTGGTAGATGAAAAGCATAAGACGGTAATCGGCTTCCAGGATAGCTGGGAACCACAACAAGATTGTGGTTAGAATATGCTAACTATAGGACCAGTATGATCAAAGCACCAGTGATGAGCACAAGCACTTACACACATGCTTGACTTAAGGCACAGGAGAAGTCCCACTGGTCTCAATAGAACTACTCAGGGTATGTCTACACAGCAAAGAGACACCCAAGTCTGGCAAGCATCAGCAGACTCAACCTTGTGAATCTTGGGATGTTTCTTTGCTGTGGAGATGCCTGGCTCTAGACCCTTGCAAGGTAGGAGGGCTCCAGAACTCCAGCTCCAGCAATGAAACAGCCCCCCAGCCGGAGCCTGAGTTAGCTGTCACAGGCCAGATGTGGTTTTTCCTTTTCTGGGTAGTCACACCCCACTTCAGCAAATCTCAGCACCTGTGTAAGTCTTTGCAGATTGTGGCTGTGATGAGCATAGTAGAAACACTTTAAAATAATGTGATGTGGCAACCAGAAAGCCTAATTCAGCTGCATAGCAAAGCAGTATCTAATGCAGCAGTGCATCTGTCTTTGACTGTGGTGGAATAATCCCTGCAATATTTAATTTAGTTCTGCTATGGTTACATTTGTAATATAGTGCAACCCCAAAACACATTTTCTTAAAAACTGGTTTTCACAGATTGTCCCCATTGACAATAGCTGGGCAATTATGTTTCAGGACCATCTATAGCTATCTGTTTAATGTTGTCAAATGTGGTTATTTTAGGTACATAAATGTGGCCAAAGCTCATTAGGGAGATGAAGTAGGATACCTAATTTGGCCTTACAAAGAGCCATAATGAGAACTGGTAAATATCTGTAAATACTGGAAAGGGGTATGGAGCTGTTTGCCCAAGAGGGTAAAAAGAAGAGTGATTAGGAGCAAAGTCCTCCCGATAGTGTAGGCCAGATTTGCAAAGGTGTTTTATACATTACTGCACTTACAACACCTAACTAATGTAAGAGCCTAAAAATAATCTCCAAAGGGCTTTTAGGCACTTCGAAGTCTAAAGCCCACTGATTGTTGATGAAATGTAGATACTGAGCATCTAAATCCTTTTTGAAAAATGATATTTAGGCTCCTAAATCAGTTAGGTGTTGTGAAGCTGAGCACAGCAATCTGCAAGTGTCTCCCTCAGAAAATGAGGGAAGCCTCATCAACAGAATATTTAATAAGTGACTGGACAAAGCATGGGTAAAATCAGGGAAACTATCTTGCATTAGCAGTAAGATGAGCTGGTTGCTTTAATATGTATTTCTGTGATTCCATGCAGAGCTGTCTGCTTCCAAATTTCTGGACATTTGAACCCTGCTCTGACCTGATATCTATGGTTCCTGGCTTGGCCCCATTTCTAAGTCTACATTAGGAGACTGATAGTGAATGTTTTCTGGAAAATGTAATTTGTGCATCAAGCCAGTATAATCAGAGTAAAATATTGTAAGTAAACTGAATATTCTTCAACAGAATAAACTGAAAGCAAACAGTTCCTAGGAGTTTCTTTGTAGACGCTTTCCATTCTGTTGCCCTTTCTGACCCCCTGAACTATGGGGCTTTTGTGATTTTTATTGGAACAAGAATCAGTTATCTTCTGTAATCATGTGGTATTCTCTTAATCACAAAATAAATCAGGCATTTGAAATCTCTTGCTCTAAGCTTCTGTGCTTGGTCCTTAACAGTGGATTCTTACACATGGCTCTCACCCGTTCAAGTATAACAAGGACTGTGGTGGAACAGGCAGAGTTAAAACTGCAAACCTTGCCTGCCCTAATGGCTTAGTGGCTATGGAGGAGGCAACATTGCTTCCATGCGGGAGGCCCAGGGCTTGGGAGCTGGCTCCTGGGGCTGGGGGCCTCTCAGAGGGAACACTACTCTGCTCAGAGGAAAGTGCAGCTTTCACCGCCTGCCCCTCTCCCTCTTGCAGCTGCTGCCTTGGGGAACTGGCCTTGCAGCCTTGGTGCAGGAGGCCGCTTTCCATCCAAGCCACAAGGGTGACTGCAGCTGCGTGTGCTCAAGTAAGTGGGGAGGAATTAAGGGAGGGGGGTGGGATTCCATACAATTAGTCAGCCCTGCAGGGAAAAATGCTGCTGAAAGCCTTGTATCCCCAGGGTAGGTTGAGTCCTGTGCTTTGGGACGATGAGGCTTGCATGGTATACGCTCTTCTCTGCTCTCCTGCAGGGAAGGGTGAGGGAGAAGCTGCAGATTGGACAACTCTCCTGCAAAGACAATAAAATAATTAACAAGCAGTCTTTTAACCAAGCTGTCGAATAGTGCATACTTTTTTAGCAGCCACAATTTCTTGAAAAACTTCTCCCAGGGAGACTCAGACCTAGACACACATACTCCCGGACACATAGGCATATACACTCTCACAAGTTGCTCACTAGAACAGAAGTTGGCCCAATAAAAGATATTACCTCAGCTCTTTGGTCTCTCTAATATCCTGGGGCCTATGACAACCCTGAAAACAGACTTACATGGATACATATTCTCTCACACACCCTGCACTGGCTGGTACCTACATTTTCCTCACATGCTGACACTCTCCTCTCTTTCACTGATGAAGTGGGTCTTACCTCACCAAAGCGCATTACCTGACAGATAAAATTGTTAGTCTTTAAGGTGCTGCAGGGCTGCTTGTTCCCTTTCACTGTGTGTGTGTGTCTCTGTCTCCAGTCTGTGCTTTAAACGAGCTTCTGGGAGACCAGTCAATTGTGCACCAATAATATATAAAAACAGGGAGATGGCCCTGTTAGTCTGTATTCTGTCAAAACAAAGAAGCAGTCATGTAGCACTTTAAAGGCTGACAGGTAAATAATAAATACATAATGTGAGGCTGGTGGGGGTGGCATGAAAACATTTTGCTGTCCTTTTGCTTCCAGGAGCATGGGCGGGATGGCAAAGAGCTGTTGAAGGCGCTTTGCAGATCTATTGAGCAAAGTCAACAGGCAATTATGCAGAAGTCCGTGGCTTTGCAGCCACAGATGTTGCAGAGAGCGACACACGGGCATGAAAAGGTGCCTGCTTGTCCAGGCGGAGGACGGGAGAGCTCTGCGAAGCCTTCCAGGGGGAGGTGGCGGGGCTGATCCCGGCGCAGCCCTGGGTCCGGCTGCCTGCAGCCGCACTCCTCTGGGGGAGTTCTCCTCTCCCCGGGCTGTGCCTTTCAGGTGCCGATCAATTAGCAGCCTCCCGCCGAGGTGCGAGACGCGTCCCCTGCGCTCCCGCCGTGGCTTCGCGTGACCCTGGCCGCCGCTGCCGCTGAATGAGGCGCCTTCACTTCTCACCCGGGGGCTGCACCCCGGGCGGCCGGGGCCGGCCAGAGGGAAGGCCGCGGAGCCCCACAGCTGTCGCACGGGGCCCATGCCGGGAGCGCACCTGGACTAGGAGCGGCGGGGCCGAGAGCTGCCGGCCGGGGCGGGCTGGTTTTGCTGGAGGGGCGAGCGAGGCAATCCGGGCAGAGGCGAGGAAGGGGGCCCAGGCGAAGGGGCGCACCCGGGCCGGAGAAGCGCGTGTGAACGGGAGCAAAGCCCAGCGAGCGGCCGGGGAGAGCCATCGCCGCCCTGGGCGCCGCAGGGGGGTGGCCCGGCCCCGCCGCCAGGCTCGGAAGCCCCCGGTTGACTTTCTCCTGCGGAGGCTGGAGTGGCCCCGGACGCTGCTGGCAAGCGGTCCGCCCGGGGCGCGGAGCACAGCTCGTGGGGGGCAGAGGGGGTGTATCCACCCTGCCGCGGCTCTAGCTCGGACTCCTAGCCCCCAGCCCTGGCCGCAGGCCAGAGAGGGCTCGAGCTGGGCTGCGCTAAGGGAAGCGAGGGACTGGGCAGCGCGCACACATCCCTGGCTGACGACAAGAGCCCACGGGCCCACTTAGCCTGTTCAGGCCTTTGCGCTGAGGACAGAGGACCCTCTAAGAGAGAGAAGAGAGACGCACACAGACACACACTTAGCGCTGTGGACAGAGGAGCCTCTAACCCACAACACACACACCCCCATTCATCCCCCACCCCCCCCACACACATCCACCCACCCCCACACACAAAGGGACAAAGCGGAGAGCGCGCGCGCGCGCGCACACACACACACACACACACACACAGAGGGACAAAGCGGAGACATGGAAAAAGAAAAGGGTGGACTCCAATCAAGCAGGCAGGCTGGTCCGTGGGGCAGCGCCTGAGTTTACCCAGGCATCAAATGCTGCAGCGTCCTAAGGAAACCTAGCAGGAACGGGGGGTGTGAAGGGGGAGGGATTTGCCTCTGAATTGGTCACCAGGGAAGCCACTCGGCTTGGAGTTCCAGCTGCTCTGTAGAGTTGCTCCATGGCCGAAGCCATAGGGTTTAGAGATGCAGCACAGCTAGGGTCTGTGGATGCTTCTTTTGTGCCTTGTCAACCCCTTCAGCTAACATTTATCCAAACGGATCACAGCAGAAAGTGGTCTCTGGGATAGACCTTCTTCTAAAACTAGTGTTCGGAGTAGTTTGTTGGTGGTGTTTTTTTAAGTTCACAAAACATTGCCTGATTCATACAATATCTCAATACAGAGCTTTGCGCTCTAGCAAAGATATTTAATGAATTACGCTTGCCTTTTGCTAGATTGCAAAATCCCCATCCACTGGTGCAAACTAAACCTTCAACATCTAAAACAGTCTGGGCATTGAAAATTTCCTCCTAAAGTTTAACTACGCAGTGTCTGTTTTGATTATTTATTTGTTCTTTAACGTCAGTGTTATGGACGATCTGAAATATTTCTGTACTGTATTTGCTGGACAAGCCGAACACAATGAGTTAATATGAATTAATATGTGAAATTTATCTCTAAACATGACGTTTACAGATTCTGCCAGAACACAGTGATTTTACTATAGTGCAATTGAGATTATGACGTACCAGTTTTCCATTTGTTTGTGGCTTTAAATTGTGTTTATTGTGCGAATGGCTAATTTGCATGAGGCTTGTACTAGTTCACAAATACCTTCATATTGCTGAAAAAGGATTGGCATATTGTGTTAAACGTTCACTGTGCGCGCCCGGGTTAATTTCATTTCAATGTTGTCTAGTGTGAAAAGATGTCTTGCATCGCTAATAAAGTTCAAATCTGTATGAAAAGCTTTTATTTGAATGGCAGCACTATATGAGCAGACGAATTCAGAATAACTGAACTTTTCACAGTGGGAAGGGGGAAGGATTACAAATAATGGGGTACATACGTCTGGCGAATTTCAAGTTCTCATCTACTTCTGCAAGTGACGGCAAAGCAAGATACCTATAGTTCTTGGTCTCGTGCACCTGGTTAAATTTACAGATAGCTCCGTTCAGCATAGTTTAAAGCCTCTCTCTGTATGTGTATGAATGCATACTACAAACTAAGGTTTATACACACACGCACACACACACACACAGAGCCTATGTAACGAGATTTATGTTCGTAATCTTTTGAAACTAAATTTGACTCACACTTTTTATTTGAATGTACACTGCTGTTTTATTACAGGCAATCAGGATTTTAATTTCAACACATCTTTGTACTACTAACTTCCAAAACCATCTGCAAAAGTCAGGGTCGCTTTTGCAACGTCTCCTTTGCTTGACTTTTTAAAAACAGCTTCATAGGAGCTAAAGAAGAGAGAACCAAAAGTGTGTATACTGAAAGTTTAAGAAGAAATTAACTAACTTCCGCTACACGTGTGTAACAGCATACGACAGGGAGCTCCGCAGCCCTTTTTCAGGCAGATTACGAAGTGAATACATGGTTTTTACCTTTACAAACACATAGGAAATAATGCAGTACTCATGTAAATGTCCATCTCTCCCACAAATACACATAATTTTAATGATTTTCAATGTAATTTGCTCTCCTTTTCACATTAGTCTGTGGAGCTCGGTGTTGCTTACAAGTAAAAGTATTTATTTTACTTTGGGATAAGCTACAGCCCTTCAGTTCATCACAGTTCTCAGAGAGAAGCGATAAATGATTTACCAATACTTATCCTCGGGGTTTTTTCCTATCAGCCACATTTATCTAAGCCCGTCTCACACATATAAACTGAGCCCGTCTTTCTGATGTCAAGCTTAATGCAATTGATTGAGTGTAGCTCATGAAACTATAAAATCTCGGGCACTTAAAACTGGAGTATAAAAGTTTTTATCTAGAAGAATGTAGCTGAATCTGTAAATCTCGTATTCATGGCCACTTTTCTTTCCCTCGCCGTCAATTTTGACGCCACGCCCGTTCAAATAGATTTACCACCCTCTGCTAAAGTGTAATTTTTATTCAACAGAAAGTTTCAGTAAATTATGGCTGTAGTTTTTTCGTTGTCCAGTAGACGGCACAAAAGATCAAGCCTTCAAATGCAAAACAATCGACCAGATTATTTTTAATTAAGCAACCAGAGCTTTACTCGCCGATTTTTTATTAAGTGAAAAGTAAAGCAACATAAATGGCAAAGCAACAAGTCTCTGAAATAGAGTTCTATTTGTAAAAGAGAACTAAGCAACCTCCTTCTAATATTAACTCAGATAAGAAATAACTGATCACCCAATACTTAATTGTGGACCTGTTACAGACTGTTATTTAAAATATCCCAGACTGATTTGTAGCTACTTAACATTAGCTATTGTTTGATCCGGTGCAAATATAATATTGTGAAGTGGAGCTTTTTACCTTACACAAATGAAGGTTTTTGTGACTTCAGTGTTACATTCTATTACGTTTAATTGTAATGTGAATATTAAAACACTAGCATGCTGTATAACAGAGGCTAGCACAGATTAGACGTCTTCCTAATACTCTTTGGAATCTGTCATTTCAGAAGAGAGTTTTTCTCTAGATCTAAGTCCGACCTTCTCTGAAATCTAAAACCCTTTGTAATTTTACACATTTTGTTTCTGAAAGGTTCCCATGTCGCTTGCACTCCCCATTCACTTATTATGCAGAAGTTTAAGTGACAAAAGCCAAGCCTAGTAACTCATTTCTCAGTTAATTTATTAAAAATTTATAGCAGTGTTTAGAAAGTTTTAAGTCAACCGTAAATTTTATTATGAATATTGTATTAAGCCCTCCATTTAATTAATAAAAGACCTCTATAATTTCTGAAAATGTCAGAAGAGGTAATTATGTTAAATAGTTTGGTGCCCCCTCCTTCATTTTACCCCTCCCCTGAAGTGCCCAGCTATTCTGAAGATTTGAAATAGAAAAGTCTCAAGAAATCAGTTCTCTCCTTTGCAAAGTGCATTTGTAACATTATTCATTCCGACTGTTTACTGCATACAGTGACTTAACTATTTTGTCTGTGACTGTTGGATAGCACAAGCTGACCTCTGGTTGACTCCTGAACTGGACCAGGCGTTCTTTGTTTTCTGAAGCAGGATCCAGTAAACAAACCTCCAGCCCCACGCTCCACAGTTTTACTTGCATATGGACACTTGATTCAGATCTTCACTTAATCCCCTCCAGTTAACCTCCTTTTATTATCACCTTTTCAGATTTTGCCCTTTAATAGATCTTTAAATAGTTCTTCACCTTTCTCACAGACATTCATTAGGCTTTGACTTTTTGGTATCTTTTGAAACTCTTATCTGCCACATTCCTTCATTATCTCTCTCCTGCATTTCAAATCTGTTTTCTTCGAGGATTTTGTCCTTCCTAGAGTTTTAAATGTAAATATTAAGGGGGAAAGGGGGCATCTTGTTGCTGATTTTACCCAACTGCAAACCCCATTGCCATCAAGCTATAAAAAGCCATCAGAAAACTAGGACACGTTTTAATGTTACTAGGTATTAAATTACTAGATTAATTATGCCATTAAGCAAGGAAATTCAGACTGATTACAAGCCTTATTTCTCCTATGATAAACAAAAAATAGATACACAAATTTCACCTAATGGAGGAGTCTCCTCATCATTTTGCTCTGAACCATCTGAACTTGGAGACCTTTCCTTGCACTCATGGGAAAGGCCTTCGCTTGTGCAAGTTCAAATGGCAAAGTTCTGAAGGGAGAAGTAAGGACAGAGAGGAACGTCACACGGGCGGCGAGCACACGACTCCCCACACACAGCACATGAAATGCTGCCTCTGTTCAACACAGGTCTATGTGGGGGGGAAGCGAAACAGATTCCATCAGGTATCTATTTGTGCCTCTTTTCTGTCCGATTGCTCATTTCGCTGTGAAATTCTGGGGGAAGCCCGCAGCTGCTGCTTCTTTTTTTTTTTTAATAGCACAATGGCAAGTGTAAATGAGTTCCCACAATAACTAGCAATCAGACCCCTGGTTTTGGCAAAAATAGCTCCATTTCCTAAAAAGGCAGTCGGTGGGAATGTGTACCTCGCTGCACTCACAGAACACATAAATGCCGTTTCGTAGTCTGCTGAGATAGTGCGGAACTGTCCCCGTTTACTTTTCCCTTTTAATAGATGATTAATTGCTGCCCGGTTAGTCTTTTTATGGCCAGTAGATTGCAACTCGAGACGTCCTCTCGCAGCAAGCCTCAACAGTAATAACTGTTTGCTAATTGTAAAATCCTTATCCAGAATGAGGTTTGGGCAAACAATTTGTACTACTGTAATTACATTGTAGAAGTGTTTTACCCCGATTGTTCTGAATTAATCTCATGAAGGCCTGGTAGCGACGCTAGATTTAAAGATTTTTATTTTTAAGAGGGATTGCATTTCTGGAATTTAAACTATATCCTCCTCTGGAAAGAACCTGTAAGGCAGTGAATCGCTTCTGAGCCCTGGCTCTGACTTACATACATACATATAGAAATCAAACATAAGTCTGTTAAGAGCACAACAAATACTTCCCAACACTGAGAAGAGGAAGGCTTAGGGTATTAAAAGAGTCTTACCTGAAAGGTCTTTATACTCATCGCTGGCATGGATGGTTGGTCTTACAGCAAAGGTGGTAAAGCGAAACTGGTTTTCTTGGGGTATGAAATGTCGCGGCAAGAGATATATTAAAGAGTGTCTTGCACGGTTCAGAGTGTTCTGATCTGTTTCCTCAAAGCTGTTAAAGAGCAGCTTTACCCAAGTGCATTTCAGAGTAATTTCTGTTTTGTAGATTTCACTGGAGTAATCCCCCCAGGTAACTCATTTTAAGCATCGCTGAGCCTTATGTGTGAGTATTTTATTGTTTCATTTGGCACTTTTTTCTCCCCCACGCCACTGAACTGATCTGACCGATGACAGATCTTTCCTTTTCGAGGCAAATTTGAAACACCTAGCCGGCGGATCATTTAAATAATCACGCAGGTATAATATGAAACTACTGCACCCTCCAGCAGAGAAAGGGGATGTCTTAGGAACACTAGAAGTCCCTCGGTGGCAATCCTTATTAAAAATACTATTTTATTTTGTATCGTCGCTGCTAGTACAGCTTCAGAAAAGTCTTGGGTTTTTGGTTTGTTTTATAAAGCGAGTTTAAATCTGTTTTGTCCCCTAAAATATACTTTAAGAGAAGATTTAGGTCTCAGGCAGGGATTATGCTGATGCTGGGCATTCGGTCGGTTAACATTAAATATAAGACTTTGGCCTGGCAGAAATCTTACATTATTTCTCTGCTTAAGGCTTGAACATTCCAAAAGCAAGCATAACTTTGCCACCACCGTAATAGCTAATAAGCACAGAGCTTTTTTTAAAAAAAATAAATCAAGAAATCAGAATATTTCATGGTAAACACCCATGAGAGGACCACTTTTCAGCGAGCCTTCTTAACATTTCAGGCTTCGCTGTCAAAAGTTGCAGCTGTAATATCACTGGAGAAAGTGATCTTCCTTATCCCAGACATTCAAAGGTGCCATCATTACATGACGTGGGTGGACCCCTGCCTGCCTGGGAACACTCCTGAAGGTACCTCGTGTTCAACAAACTTGTCTATGGTAAACAGTAAACGCGGGCACTGAACGCTTTGCTGTGTCAATTCAATCTGCCAGCCGGCTGAGCTCACAGAGCGAGCTCGGTCACGTCGCGTTGACATGAATATAATGGCACAGATCAACTCTTTTTTTTTTTTTGGAGAGTTAAAGTTTTGAAATGCACTTTTCTCTGCCCCATTCTCGCTAGGTGCATGGGGAAGGGGGGTGTATTTGCTTCCCCTTGCCGGGCACGCTCACCTCTGCCTCTAGGCAGCCCCTTGTGCTGTGGCTAAACAGAACTAGTGAGCCATCCTTCTCCTTTGGAGAACTTAGCCTCTCTGTTCCGAGGGGGAGGTTTTTTGGCTCTCCCCGCGGATCGAAGCTCCCTGCTGATCGATTATTTGATAATTGATTTTCCCCTACACCAATGGACGGCTGGCTTTGGAAGGCAAGCTCCTGATTGGACCGCGGCTCCTCCACGGCTGCCTACTGAGATTTGGGTGAGCTCACTTTCCGACATACCGCAGGGGGAGTTTTCGATGGGACTTGGAGCTGGCGCGGAGGAGGCGGGGAGGAGGGGGTGGGGGGAGAGAAAACCCGTCTCGCGGATCTCTGCTCCGAAAGATGTTGCATTTTCTAATCCGCTCTGCTCAGGGCTAGACGAGCACCGAATAAGCTCCAGCCAATCAGCCCGGCTGATCCGAAGTGGGTTTGGGTCCTTGTAAAGCTCAACTTCGCTCCAGTCGATTTACTTTCGGTCCTGGGAGTTTGCGGGAGGTGGGAGAAAAAAAGCCGTGTTTGTTGGGGGGGGGGGGGGTCTGGGGGAGCGGGGGACGGTGGATAAAAGTCTCCCAATTGTGGGGCTGCTGATAACGTGCGAGCGCTGCAGTCCAGAGAGGGTGTAAACACAGACTAACCAGCGCTATTAGACAAAGGAAATGGCCATTAGACTCGGAGGCTGCCAGGCAGAGTGGCGTGGCGGAGAGCTGCGTGTGACATTAGCGGGGAGAGTAGATCAGCACGCCCGTGTTCTCTCTTCCTGCCCTTAATGTTGCCAATGACTTCAGTAACAGTACTACTGGCAGTAACAACCAGCCAGCGGCCAATGCTCTGGATCACCGTGTTCCGCCGCAGCGCTTGGAAAGCCTGGAACGCTGGCTGTGCTCTGGGAAGGATGCGTGTGTGTATCTTTGCGCATTTGCTCCTCTCGTCTCCCAGTAACCCACGTTAGCGGGCGCAGATCGTTTGCAAAGGCTGCCAACAATCACCCAGGGTGAAAAAGGGAAAGAAACAAACCCTGCTCTCCCCCGCCCCCCACCCCACAAAGCAAAAAGCCCCAACCCTAAGCTCCCGCAACGTGGCCGGCAGCAAAGACCTCCACTTACAGGGAGCGCCTGAAACAGCCCCTAGCCCCGCCACGCACCCAAGCGACAATCGGTGTGAGCAAAGGGTAACCCCGCGTGCGTGTGCGTTGTGAGCTGCACGCTTCTGCGGTCCGCACAGCCGCTCGCTTGCATCTCACCCAACCCACCCCTGCGCCGGGAGCCGAGTTGATGCAGCCCAGTGCATTGTGTAAGACGCGACCTGTTATGGCCACCACTACTTCCGGGTTCCAGCATTCTGGTCCAAATCCACCTCTCCGCCTGTGCAACACACACTTTACACACGCACGGGGGACTTGCAGCAGGCAGCAGCGATCGTGGCTCCTTTAAGACAAACTCAGACAGACATTTTTTTAACCCTCTTCCTCTAGCCTCTCCCGTGGCAAAGAGGGGAAAAGGGAGCTCGCGAGCGAGAGCTGATTAGGAATTAGGACTGATTCAAGACCCAGCAAGCGCTTAGACCTCCATGCATTTGAATATTAACATTTGAGGTGTCCAGAGCAGTGGAAGTACACACAGCGGATCATCATCATTCATTCACCACCTTGACAACCTCGCCTTTGATTGACAGCTGGAGTGGCAAAAAGCCATGAGACTTGGTAGTTGGGTTTGAGGGGCACTTTTTTTTTTTAAACAGAAAAAAAAAACTGATTTGGAGAAGGGATATTTGCTTTCTCCCCGCTGCTGTCTTGGAAACGAAAGGGGGAGAGTGAGAGAGAGAAAGAAAGAGAAGGAGGGAGAGTTTTTTTTTTAATGCTGAATTATTGTATCGCTTCTTTGAAATCCACTAAGCTGAAGATTTTCCTCGATTGCTCACATTGCTGGCGACTCTAAGGGATTTTTGCATTTTGGGGGGCTTGGGGGAGAGTTTGCGTTTGTTTCTTTTCACACTGGCCTTAAAGAGGATATATTAGAAGTTGAAGTAGGAAGGGAGCAAGCCAGGCCGATGGCGCAAAGGGTACGTATTAAAAATGGAATTAAAATGTGAAATAATATTGAAATGTGGCTGACAGAGACAATGCGAAAAAGTTTATTTTCCCCACCTCTTCTTTGGCTCAGACACAAAGCGGTGTCCTGAAGTGAGAGGATATATTAGCTACTTGTAGACTTAAAATCTATTTCTCTCTATATGGTCAATTTCTTGATTAGCAATTCCTGTCACAGAGATCTGACTCAAGACCCAAACTTTCTGTACGGTAATGCTATAGAGGCATATAACTGAAAATACAAGTGTATGTGTTTATCAGTATTACAGATATACTGCTTATAATACAATGTCGTTTTAAAGTCACCAGTATTTAAAATATTTAACTAAGTGGTCTTTGAACATTTTAGTATGTTAGAGATGACATACATCTTCATTTTTCAAAGATGACTTTTAAACTTTAAGTAAACTTAACTTTTTTGCCATCACACATGTAAAGTGCTGTAGTTAGAGATCTTTTTAAAAAAATGATTGCAAATTTAAACATGAGTTAAACAGAAATAATAACCACATACATTTTATTTATTACTATTTTTCATGTCATGCTATTTTTTCCAGACTTAGCAGGTAGATTGAAATGCGATGAAAACACTGAGGGTCAATTACAATGCAACGAATACAGGTTTTTGAAAGAAACGACATAACATCAAGTTTGCGTCTGTAATTTGTGTATTGTCCCTCACAGTACAGTTTGTAAAAGAAAGTTGCTGTACTGAAACTTGCCTTTACTCTTTCAGTTCAAGCAATTGTCAGTGTGTTTTAAAACAACTTAAGCACACTTTTAATTAAAAAGTGGCTGTCCCCTTATGTTTAAGAACCACTTTAACTTTCGGTTCTTAATGTTTAACGAAGAATGTCCTTAAAATTCGAAACTTTCAGTAGCACATGGACATCTCTGCAGCCTATGGACATAAAAGTAGTTTGTACATAATAGTTGTAAACCAGAATTTGACTCTTGGTATTAAACTTTGGCTAACATCTGATCGTTAATACTTGTGGACTTCCCTTTTCAGCGGTAGAAAGGTTTCAAACAGGATATCTTGAAGTTAATTAACTACTTTAACTCCCATTTTTTCCTCCGTGTGGGAATTCCAATTTTTCAGATTGTGCGTCTATAATTAGAAGAAGAAGAAAAAAAAATCTCTCAGCTTTGGTCTTTCGCCTAACCTGGCGCTTTACATTTTGGTTAAAGAGAGTTGAATTTATAATTCACACGTTAGGAAATGCCCTGCAGTGGAGACATTTACACTCAGAGACAAACCGAGAAACACCTTAAACCAAGAGCCTGTATTAATTCACGTGTTAATAATAGGTGTCCTCATTTTAACTTTTGCTGTGGCGACAAATTGAAGGAGACAACTTTTCAGCAACGTGTTTATTTTGAGCGTCACTCCAAAGGAACCGACGCTGCGTTTGCCTGCTTCGCTCCACAAGGATGCTTTGCGAGGATCCCGAATGAATGCATTTTGAGGGCCTACTGGGGAAATAGATTTTTACAGACCCCCCTTCCCCGCTTGTTGGGGGGAGGCTATGTATTTTAAAGGCACGGATAAAGCGCTGCAATATTCCACGGAGTGGTCCTTCCGCTCAGTGAAAGCTTCTGGACCGGCGTTCCCCGTTCTAACCTCCGGTCCCCAGTTCTGACCCCCCCTTTTTTTTTGTCTTTGTCTATCATGCAGTACGACGATTTACCCCATTACGGTGGGATGGATGGAGTAGGGATCCCCACCACCATGTATGGGGATCCTCACGCCGCCAGATCTATGCAGCCTGTTCACCATCTGAATCACGGTCCTCCGTTGCATTCTCATCAGTACCCGCACACGACGCACGCCAACGCCATGGCTCCTAGCATGGGATCCTCTGTCAATGACGCTTTAAAGAGAGATAAAGATGCCATTTACGGGTAGGTACAGCTGGCATCGGGTTCATGGCCGAAGCGGTGATTGTTCCCTTATTTCCTTAGCTGCCGAAGGCAGAGTTGAAAGCCACTGGAGGTAAATGGTTGTGACCCAGGTTCCCACTGTAACTGCATGTCGTTTTTAGGGTGGATTTTAAGTTTTCTCGGCATCCCGGGACGCCGGGCGTGTGAGACTCCGATCGAGAAGATTTACTTCCCGAAGGGCTTGAGAGGGATAAGCGTTATCCACAGGCAGTGTTTAGTTCGAATATTAGAACTCGTTGTGTGTGTGTGTGTGTGTGCGCGCGCGCGCGCGCGCAGAAAGTTACTGCCTTGCAGAAACCTCAGCCTCCTAGGCGGGTTGGATCACGGTTGGAAATGTAAAGGACTGCTCAGCTGCGGACTTACGGCAAATTAGTCATTAGCGCGGTGATCAAAGGCAAAAAGATTACCGTGGTACAACGTGTTCGGGGAGGGAAATCTTGTGGGAGAGCTGAGAGGAAAGCGAAGACTCGGAACGGCCCCACTCGGAATCAAACTTTTCGCTGTGTTCCCACTTAAGGCTGGAGGCAGGAGAGCGCGCGCGGCTTGCGTCTCTGAGCTGCGCTGGCTTTTCTAGCAGGGTGCGAGGCATCTCTATGCGGCGACTTATAACATAGTTTCTAGGCCATTGCATTTGGAACTGATGTGTTACGTGGCTGCTCCGTGGGTATCTTTCACAAGAATTTGTGCATAGTAACTTGAAGGGGAGTTTAAGATCTTTCTTCCCCCCCCTCACCTCGCTGTGAACAACTAGCTTGGAGGTCCCCCCAGCCCCTCGTCCGGTTTCTTTATTTCATCCCAAGCTGTAGGATTTGTCCAAACTCCATGCCGGATTCTTTGGGATAGTTACGAAATCAGAAATGGAGGCATGCCGCAATAAAATCAAACCCACCCATTTCACTCGAGCTGTTGTAGCTAGTAAACCACTGTGAACTTCTGCAGAGTTACTCAAGCTAGCAAAAAAAAAAAAAAATCAAAGCCTTGGGTTCACACATTTCTGAGGTCGGTGTCATTGTCCAATATTCTGTAGCAAAAAGCAGCGCGTATTTTGAGCGAGCCGCGGAGCGTGGGGGAAGAGGGGGAGCAGATGACCCAGATAAAAGCGCGTGCTGAAGGGAATGTAAATGGAGCGCCTGGAGTATCCGAATTGGGGCAGTTTGGTAGGTCTTGGAAGTTAGCTGCTCTCATTTTGAACGTGAGCATTCCCGCTGCAAAGGGGGAGCTGCCTGCCCACGTCCAGAGAGCTGCGATAGTGCGGGGCGGCTTCTTCTTCTTCTTCTTCTTCTTCTTTTTAACTCCAGAAAGCCTCCAGCCTGAGGGGGAACTCAAAATAATACATCTATTTTTTTAAATAAAAGGGGAAAGGAAAGTTAACTCAAAATGGCTGCTGGAGCCGCTTCGGTTTTATTCATAGCAAACGTGAACAGTTTCTCTGGCCAGATATGTTGAAGCGATCGTCAGATACAGTCCCTGGCTCACGGCCCGCGAGCGCAGGTCTCTGGGTGGAAGGGTAGGTGAGCGGGGAGGGGGTGCAGCCGGGCTGGAGGTAGGGGGTTTGCTGGAAGATCACCTGGGCTGCTTCTCCCCCATTTGATTCTGGGACTAACCACTGTCTTGTTTGTGACTGTTGTATTTTCTTACAGACACCCCCTGTTCCCTCTCTTAGCACTGATTTTTGAGAAATGTGAATTAGCCACATGTACTCCCCGGGAGCCCGGGGTAGCGGGAGGCGATGTTTGCTCCTCCGAGTCTTTCAATGAAGACATAGCAGTGTTCGCCAAACAGGTCAGCAAAACCATCCTGGGGAGGGGTGGGTTGGGGTGAGGTGTGGGGAGAAAAAACCCTCCGGCGTTACAAGAAAACAACCCGCCACGAAAAGAATCGTGCTTAGCCCCCTCCTCTACTGCCAGACACAAACCCAGCCCACCTCGCTCGTACCATTTCAACAAATAAACAAACACCCTCTTTTTTCGGAGTCTCATTGCAGGGGTGTGCCGCTCACCCAAGCCGGAGCGTAGCTAGAGAGATGGAACTAGTCGTAAGGGCTGTGGGTATTTTCAGGGCATTTGATTCATTTGTTTAGGTGTTTATATGATGTGCTAAATCTAACAGGCAGAGCTATGAAGGAAAGGTTACATAATGGCCCCGACAGTGTAATGAAGCAAGAAATAATAACGTTTGCTTTTTCTGTTTCCATATTTCAAGTCTTTTTTTTTCTCTCCCCCCTCCTCATGTTTAGATCCGAGCAGAAAAACCCTTATTTTCCTCTAATCCTGAACTGGATAACTTGGTAAGAGTTAAGAACTCTCTCTTTTGATTTCTCTGCCCTCTGGACAGAGGGTGTTAAGGTCTGACAAGGATTTTAGCTTTAAATGGAAATTTTCTCGCGTGGATCTATTTAATGACAAGTAATCCAGTGTTGTAATTCCCTGTTAAGTAAAAACGCATAAGGGGGTACCGAAAGAAAGCCCCCACCATCCAAATGAGAGTTTGGGGTCTTTATGGCCTGCTGAAGCAGTTCATGGATTTATCTCCAAAGTGTCAACATATGGGTCTGCCTGTGTCCCCCCCCACACTTTAAAATAGCTTTATGGGAAATGTAAACAATGAGTATGGATAGAGTTGAATAGTTTAACTAGCTGACCTAAAATGAAGTCGTCTTTTTTTTTTTTAAGGATAAACAAATACTTTGCCTCTGCATTAGGAATATTTTCTCCTACTTTGCAAAGCCAGGATCCAACCTTGTTGCAAAAGATTACACTTTTGGAAGGAAATGTTTATGATCCGTGTAATTTCGCTGCTTCATTGCAATAGAATTTTTTGTTAACTCTAGCTGGCTTCTTGTTAAACAGCGTACAAAGCCGCTGCTATTAAGTTTTAGTGTTATTGCCATAAATCAAAACAACTTTTTTATTTACTACTACTACTAAAAAAGTGAGGTTATAGACTACAGCAGGAGCAGCTGTGGGTATTTACGGAAACTCAGGAATGAGATAGATGCTCACGTTGTTTGTGTCTTTGCAGATGATTCAAGCCATACAAGTATTAAGGTTTCATCTATTGGAATTAGAGAAGGTAATTTTTTAAAATTTTCCTCCTTTTCTCCTACATTTCAGTATTGCTGAAGTTCAGGCTTCTGGTAAATTTGCATAAATGTCTTTCTGTCTGGTAATTAGTGTCAAGACCAATCTTAGCGTCCATTTCTCTTCCCAGTTTAATTACAATTTCAGCCTCTAAAACCGGGCTCACAAACGACCCGGCCTTGTGTTCATGTTCTTATCTTGATGGCTTTGGATACATAGTTCTGTGTATTGCAGGTGATATTCCGAATGTTGTTTGGTTGTTTGACTCATCCACGCCTCGGAGATTGTTTTTGGTGAAGGTGCTTTGTTTCGTTTCAGTTAGTTTGGTCGAGTGGGATTTTTTTTTTTTTTAAAGAGCCATCTGCAGGTCACAGTCAGGGCACAGATTGTCCTGTAACATTTTGCAGAGACAAAGCAGAGTTGATAGTTGTGTCTGTCTCTTGAATCTGTGAATGCTGTGCACCTCTAAGCTGCCCTAATTCTCTTTCCTTCCCTATTCTGGAAATCTCAGCAACCACAACAATGATCATAATTAATAACAATATGGATGCAATGTAGTTGCAAACTACCATTCAGTTGAATGCACCTTCAGTTTTCCAGTGGATTTTTAGTGGAATGGATAGCTGTCTTACAAGGGAATCTCCTTTCCCCTAAAAATAAACATTTGGAGAGGTTTTTAAATGGTTGAAAAGTTTCTTTAGCACCCTGAGCCATTTTATCTAACAATATCAGGCAGGTTGTTTTCACTCTGCATGAGTGGTGTTAAAATATGCCTGTTAATAGGAGAAACTCAAGAAGAATATTACAGTGATTTGGGGTTTAAGGTCATGGAGGCCTATAATGTATTTCAGTCTAGTGCATCCAGTTTTTTTTTAAAACTCTTTCTCTCTTCCTACTCTTTGGAAAGATTTTATGAAGAAATAACTGGTTGAAATTAAATAGTTTACCTTAAATGTCACCCGTGCAGCTCACCTCTCCCATGGCCACAGCTCCGGGAGCAGATGAATTTAACACGGGTGTTGAATATGTTGTAGCCTGTGAATCATCTTGTCACTGTCAATTTTCTGGGATATCTCTATTTTCCGAGAAAATAAAGTTATTCCTAATTCTGGATGCATCTAGAGGTCTCCGGGGGATAATTGCTGAGTGTTCCCCCCATTCAGAACTTTTGATGTCACAGGGTTGGGAGTTGGAGGGTTGGTAGATGTACTTGTCAATTTCACTTATGTATTCCTGATTATATTTTCATTTTTTTTACCCCTGTCATAATGTAGGTACACGAATTATGTGACAATTTCTGCCACCGGTATATTAGCTGTTTGAAAGGAAAAATGCCAATCGATTTGGTGATAGACGATAGAGAAGGCGGGTCAAAATCAGACAGTGAAGACATAACAAGATCAGCAAATCTAACAGATCAGGTATGATGATCTCTCCAGCGTTGGCACACGCTGAAATTTGTATGCAGATCGCTTCCTGGGTCACTACGCCTCCTTTTATTATTTGCATATGATTAAGTCCCTTTTAGATAAATTTCCATCGAAATGAAAATTTTTGAATAATGTGGCTATTATTGCTTCATTAAGGCTTGCTCCCGGATTCGACCTGGCGAGATGAGCTTGTAAAAGCATTGCCTGCAAACTTGACCTGTTTCTTGTCGCTTTTAATTTTTGTCTTTATTTTATTTACCCTTTATAATAATAGATGCGTTAGCCGTGAATCGCAGGCTTCTGGGTGCTCAGAAAGGACTAGCCGAGGCCATTTAGAAAAATAATAATAAAATCCGAGATAGGTGGTCCAGGAAAGACAGAGAGTGTTTGAAATCTAGCAAATACTAGCTATTTTCCTCCTGTCTCTACGGTTCATTAGTCTGTCTTGTCAGTTTTCCTTGGCCGGGCGCTTTTAGACCTCAGTGAACATTGCTTTGTGCACAGTCTGCCTGCTGCAAGTGGGCCCATTTTATTTTAGTTAATAGAAAAATAAAACCAGACCAAGGTTTTAATTTATTTTCATTGACCTCTCAAGATTTTTTTTTCTTTCAAACCTCCTCCATTAGAAAAAAAATAAGTTTGGTTGTAGGATGTCTGTGTTAAAGACCGAACCCCATAGGGGTCTTACACCCAACGTGTGCATGCACGAACGACTTGGGTTAGCTGCTTTCCTTCAACTGGCTTTGTCGTGTTGTCGTTCTTTTAAATGGAAGCTGTTGGGTTAATTTCAAGAGGCTCCTGCAGCCCAGGCCAGCTTCTAAAATACTAAAGTGTAGGAGCTTGGGCGGTTTGAGCTCTGTGTTGCAGATTGTAAGGTTTTAATGCTTGGTTGTTTATTATTGGAAATTGTATTTGGTTTATAGGGAAAAAATCTAACCACCAAAAGCCATCAGCTGGGTCGTAGATACAATTCTAGGTGTAATGAGGCTGACTCTGGAGGCTTCCATTTGTGAAAGCAAGACGCAGTCAAGCAGGCAGGAGTTTTCTTAGCTGCTTTGGCATGATCAAGAATATTCAGCCAGGAGTTACTTTAGAGATCACGTCCCAAAAGGTGCTCTTCGCTTCAGTTTTGGTGTTAGCTCTTTTTCTATGGAGGAGAAAGAAGCCAAGATGATCCGGACTGTTACTAATGTGGGGGTGGAACAGAAACCTGGTTTGACAAGGCACGAACTTGCCAAGAGCCCCGTGTTTTTTAATTATCCGGAGAATGTAAAAGCTCTCGCCTATTTCTAAATATTAGCGAGTCTCTCTCAACTTTTTTTTAATGAGACGTTGAAAGAAAGATGGAAACCTGGACATTGTGTCTGCGAGGCCGACTTGCCTCTTCCGTAACTATTACAAGGTTTCCAACGAGGGAACTGTTCGATTCAGATTTAGATGAGGAAAGCTCGGGTAGCTGCTGTTGAATAAAAATTGTAATCCAACAAGTCTAACTAGAAAATGGGTTTCTAAAAGCTCCGGAGTGCTGGGTACATAAAGCTATTTGAGCAAATTACAAGAATCGCTCCAGGGCACGAATGAAATCAACACTTTAATTGCCTCCAAAATGAAGATTTATACCCCATTCTCCCAACGACTCGTTATTTTATTGAAGTGAAGGCTGGGGAAATGAAGGGGCAGTTTGGAGGGGTGGCGGAGGCAGGGGGTGGGTAGGGACCCCCTGCGCGCCGGGGTTACTTATCCCGCCTGTGCCCGCGTGGGAGGCAGGGATGTCCCTTCCCCCGGTGGGTGGCTTGCCGCGAATGCAAGACAGCTACCGAGGCCGGACTGTCTTGTGGGCCCCAACCAAAGTTCAGCCTCGGAGTTGCGGTTGCGGCGCTCGTGCGCTAGGTGAGCCCGGCCGGGTGTCAGGCACCCCCGGCTGGCCCTGTTGGGTAGGTGCCGGCTGGGGAGGGTTGCAGCGGATGGGAGGCAGGGCGGGGGCTAGGGTCCTGGCTCCCCAGCCGCGGGAGGATGCGCGCACCGGCTGTGGGAGCGGCCCTGGCGCCTCCTGCCCGCTCCTGACCCGGAGGGAGAGAGAGGCTCGAGTTCCTCTCCCCGTGCTCCGCCGCCGCGGCTGCGGGCTCCGGCCGGGTTGTCCCCGCTGAGCGGCGATCGATCCGGCCGGTGCCGCCCCCGGGTTAAGAGGCCGCGCGCTGGGCCGGCGGGGCGGGTGGAAAGAGCCGGGCCGGTGCGCGCGCCGGCAAAGCCGGGGTGTTGCCCGCGCCGGGCGGTGCTGGCCACGGCAGATCCCCTCCAGGTGTTACGGGGCCGCAGGGGCTCGTGAGCTAATTAACCCCTCTGTCTCCAGAGCCGGCCAGTGTCGGCCGAGCGCCTCTTCCCCTGCCCCGGACCGCGCCGCCGGGAGCGCTGTCCGCCCGCGGCGGGGCCGGCCCCGGGCCCTCGTGCGTTCCCGGGGGCCTCCCTGGGAGCGGATTCCCTCGGCCGGGCTGGTGTTTCCCCGGGAGCCAGAGCCTGGCACTGGGGCCTCCCACGCGCTGCTGGCTTCCCGCGCTCCCTCCTCCCGCGACCTCTCCATCCCGGGCGCAGCTGGTCTGGACCCGGCTTGGGTCAGCGCCGGCGCCCTCTTCCGATGGACGCCGGCCAACCGCCCCGCTCCCCGGCTCCCTTCCTCGCCCAGGCCCGAGCGCCGGGTTAGAGAGCGCCCGCCGGGGGCTACAGTCGCAGCCTGGCGTTGCGGAGGACGGGCGGGCGTCAAGGAGAGTTGAGGGGCGCATGGGTGGGATCGAGGGCAGGAGCTCGGAGAGCGGACGTTGGGGGCCTGAGGGGTGCGGGAGTGCGGAGGGTGAAGGGGGTTAGGAGCGCACGGGGCCCTGCGGCCTGGAGAGGAAGGGAGAGTTCAGGGGCACACGAGGCCCTGCGGACTGGAGGGAAAAGGAGTTGAGGGGCGCACGGGGCGCTGCGCGGTGGGGAGCAGAGGAGGGTTAGGGGCGCACAGGGCCCTGTGCAGTGGGGAGCAGAGGAGGGTTAGGGGCGCACGGGGCTCTGTGCTGTGGGGAGCAGAGGAGGGTCGGGGCGGACGGGGCCCTGCGCGGTGGGGAGCAGAGGAGGGTCGGGGCGGACGGGGCCCTGCGCGGTGGGGAGCAGAGGAGGGTCGGGGCGGACGGGGCCCTGCTCGGTGGGGAGCAGAGGAGGGTTAGGGGCGCACAGGGCCCTGTGCAGTGGGGAGCAGAGGAGGGTTAGGGGCGCACGGGGCTCTGTGCTGTGGGGAGCAGAGGAGGGTCGGGGCGGACGGAGACCTGCGCGGTGGGGAGTAGAGGAGGGTTAGGGGCGCACGGGGCCCTGTGCGGTGGGGAGCAGAGGAGGGTTAGGGGCGCACGGGGCCCTGCGCGGTGGGGAGCAGAGGAGGGTTGGGGCGGACGGGGCCTTGCGCGGTGGGGAGTAGAGGAGGGTTAGGGGCGCACGGGGCCCTGTGCGGTGGGGAGCAGAGGAGGGTTAGGGGCGCACGGGGCCCTGCGCGGTGGGGAGCAGAGGAGGGTTAGGGGCGCACGGGGCCCTGTGCGGTGGGGAGCAAAGGAGGGTTAAGGGCGCACGGGGCGCTGCGCGGTGGGGAGCAGAGGAGGGTCGGGGCGGACGGGGCCCTGTACTGTGGGGAGCAGAGGAGGGTTAGGGGCGCACGGGGCCCTGCGGGGCGGGGAGCAGAGGAGGGTCGGGGCGCAAGGGGCCCTGCGCGGTGGGGAGCAGAGGAGGGTTAGGGGCGCACGGGGCGCTGCGCGGTGGGGAGCAGAGGAGGGTCGGGGCGGACGGGGCCCTGTGCGGTGGGGAGCAGAGGAGGGTTAGGGGCGCACGGGGCCCTGCCCGGTGGGGAGGAAGCGGATACGCGGAGTAACTAGGGGGACAGCGTCAGGGAAGGGGTCCCGCTGAACATTAGCCCGGCTTGGGCAAGTGGACAGCGAAACCCGCCTTGAGGGCTCCTGGCGAAGGGAGGGGAGCGGGCGAGGTTCCCTCTGGCCGCGGGGGAGCGGGCGCGTTGCGGGCTTGCGCCTGTTGAATGGCACCGCGGGCAGAGGAGCCGAAATTCCCCCGGTGCCTGAGCTCGCACCTTGGGCAGGCGATCAAAAGCGAAGCCTGGAAACGCGCGTCCAGGGGCGAGCCCGGCTGGCGAGGTTAAAGACTAGCAGAGAGGCGCCTCGCTCCGGGGCCAGCCCGCTGCCTGGGTTAATTGTCTAGTAGGGGACAGGGAAATGCTTCGGCTTAAATGGTGAAGAAGAAGAACTAAACCAGTCGCTTGGGGAGCCCAGCGGCGGGTGGGTTGGGGGCTCAGCCCTGGCTCTCCAGCGCACGGGTAAGGGGCACACACCCTGCTCTCCGCGCTGCCTTAAGGGCCCCCAGGGATGCTTTGGGGCTTCTCCAGCTGCAGCTCAGTTGTGGCTACACAAGGAGGTCACTCGGAGATGCAGTGAGGGGCGCACGGGGAGGTTTCATACCCACCTTCAGACCATTTATTTTGTTCGCGTTGGGTTTGGCATTGGGAGGCAGCAAGATGGGAAAAAGGTCTCTTTGTCAGGCTGGCTTTAAACGCAAGGAGTGGGGTGGGGAATATTTCCCCCCTGAACCGGCTTGATGGGTGGGAGCAATGAGTTTTTCTGCCACCCCCATGGCCTGTTCACAAGAGGTTCCAACATTGGTGCTCAACTAGGAGATAAGCCGTTTTTATAGTCCAGCTTTTACTTTTAGCTGTTGGGCTGGTAACTTCTGAGTTCAGTTCTTGCTCTTGTTCATGGAGACATGCTTAGAGAATCCAGGGGGAGCTTAGCTTTAGATCCAACAGGCTTTGACTCTGGCGAATTAACTTCCCTGGCAGTTTTGTCGGGGTAAAGACTGCTGTATCTCGTCCTTAATGATGAAATAATAAGGTGGTGACTGGTTGACACTGATCTGGCTAATTAGGATGTGCCTCCAAGTTCGTTTATTGGCCTGTACCTCTTTGAAAGACAAGTCCTGCCCTGTTCTTGCTGCTTGTTGCGCTTTATGAGCAAGTTATGTTGTGTGGTCAGTTTTGAATTAAAAAATGGAAGGATGTGAAGCTGCACATGTGTGCTTTTGAAAGTAATGAAGTAAGTATGTAAAAGCTTTTATTATGGATGGAACTCTTTTCTCATAGCTGCATTGTAAAGGTTACAGTTAGGGCTTTTTAAAAAATGTATTGTTTCTTTCCTATTTATTCTTTCCTTATAGGCCCCTCAGTCCTGGTGCTCTTAAGTCCCATGGTTAATGGAATGCTATGACACTAATGCTAGATTTTGCAAAGTAAAGCCCCGTAACACTAACCATTGTTCAGTGATTTAACTAGCTCTGTGGCAATAGGTCACTAAAACATCCCTCTCCCACAAGAGTGATCCCATTGCCTGCTATTGTGGAACCTGTAGAGTTGTTGTTTACCATTGTTATGATTTCCAGAGTAAAAGACAGTTGGGTTTTTTCTTGGAAGAATTAAACTCAGGATCAGCAAGTACCCTTGTCTTTAAAAAAATAACTAAAACAAAACATAACAAAAACCCCTTACTTGAAGTATTAGCCTAATCACACTATTTTCAAAATAAAGCATTTAAAACCATTAACTCACAAACATTTGCTGTCTAAATTTTTTAATGTTTGTCATAGTCCTAGAAGATTTAAAACACAGCTGTTACATGGTGTTGGTTGGAAAATTATATAGTGCAACTCCACACTAAAACACAAAGGGTGTCTGTAGTCATGTAGTAGAAATTCAGTTTCTTAGGTAATCCAAATATTTTAAACTATTACCATGGTGCTGTTCACTGTTAACTTACTTTACCTTGGTTCCAGGTACTATAGCCTGAATGGTAAAAGACTTTGACATTTACCTTCCAATAATGTGTATTTAGGTAACTTTTATAAATCGGCCTTTTAAAAGAGTACAATATTTTAAAAACATTAACACAAATTTAAATAACATGTCAGCAATATGTTATAGCTTTTATAAGGTCAATGTTATTTTCTTACATAAAATAAACTTAAACAACTTTGTTGAACAAATATAGAGCACTAAAGTTTGACTAAATGATCATTTAGTCATGTGCAAGCCAATTATGTATATAGAAAATTTTTAAAGGAACATCGGCAATCGGCCAAATTCCCATAGGGACTAGCAGGGAAATGATCAAAAAACAAACATGAAATAAGACTTCCTGTAAGAAGGTTCATAATTCAACATTATTTGACGCCACTGGCAGGGAAATTGTTGAAGGATAGTAAACTGATATTAGAATCTCTGTCATTTTTGTTACAATCTTAAATGTTTGCAGTTGTGGCATTGTAGATGGCACCTTTTGGATTATACTTCCTGTCATATTTATAGTAAAGCTACCGGTGTCTTTTAAGTTTTTTTTTTTTTTTTTAAATTACAGATCTTTACAGAGCTTATCTGAACAAAGTGCAATTACACACTGTCTTTTTCCAAACTGAAATATCATTGGAAAGCAGGATTCGTTTACAAATGAAAAGATATAAAACAAGATCTGTTCTATAGAGTATCTAATAGTTACCAGGCTGTCTATGTAAAAGATACATTATGATTAAAACTTTCCAAGATATTTGGAATCTAGTATTTTTAGAGTGCAGTAGATGATAGGGCCATGCGTCTTGGAAAACATTAACTATTGAAATATATTGCTGTTGTTGTTTTACCTTAGATTAGTTTTTGTGGCTACTCTCAAATAATGGTTGTGAAAAATCTGCCAGAAGTTGAGACTCTTGGCATCTTCAATATACATTTTTGCTCAAATACTATGGTGATAGGCACCAATATAAAACAGATAGTAAATAAAGTGCAAAATGTATAGAACTGTATAATAGAAATTAAGGTAAGGCCGTAAAGATCTGATATGAACCCAATACATAATAATTTTCTAAAAAAGGGAAAGAAAGGAAGAAGGGAAAAAGGAGAGAGAGAGAAGTAAATTTGTCACTCAGATTTGACATGCCACACTGGGCCTGAGAACTCTTTTCTGCTCTTGTTTAATTGATTTGCTGCAATATTAAGGAGCTACAATGTCTAACATTTGCAGCTGTTTTGGATGGGGCATGTTAATTACATCAAATACCTGCTGATATATATTCAGAAAATGTTGTGTATTGAAATGTAGTTTATCAAAATAAGACCATATCATAATGCTAAAGCATCAAAGTACATTGTTAAATATATAATATATGATATAGCTTCCTTTTGGATTTAAACATCCTTTCCAAAAGTGGCAACGATTAACCAATTCATTTTTTAATGAGCTTAAGATGCAGGTCTTCCAACTCTAACTACTAAACATAATGCTTCCTGTATTTAGTGGTGAGGGTTTGCATGATCAGATCCAACTTCTTGTATAGTTTTCCTTTTCAAAATTGTCAGGGTTGCTATTAACACACATCTCATTTGAAATCATGATTATCTTGTTTTTGCAACAATTCTAAATCCAGACAAACTTCTTTCAAACTTTAATAATGTATGTGCACGCATTTTTAATCTTTATTATAAATGTGTCCATAGCAAGCTAGGTACTTGCAGATGTGATCTTTTTGTGTTTTTGTGTATCTTATGGGTGCATGCACATGCACCCATGTTCTAGTTTGTGATAAAATTATCACCTTTGCTGTCACTGAGTGGTATACCCATACACGGTGGGGAAAAAAAAAAAAGCTTTACATTATTTCTAATCTTTATAGCTGAGGGGTTGATTCTTCCCTCGATACTTGTACACAGCTACCAATAAAGTTAATGGGATTTACGCACATGTACTGAAGGGTGAACGGAGGCCTGAGTGAACAATATTGGTGCTCTTAACTTTAAAAAGAAATCAAATTACATCACACAATTAAATGAGAAACTGTAGCTCTTACTAATAAATACTGCTTTAAAAACAACATAAAATTTAATGAAAATCCCATAAAACTTATTTAGTGAATGGAACCTTTTCTGGTTTCTCTTTTGTCCATCTGAAAAAAAATAGTGGAGTAAATATTTAAATTTTGTTAATACATTTAATTTTTAAATTTTGCATGCCAATTATGAGGCTAGATATTATGCACCTAGATATTTAAATTCTTGCACATTCTTAATATTATTTCTAGGTTGGAATTATCTTTACAAATGATAGAATGCAATACACTTCAGTGCTATCTATTACTCCAGGTATATTAACTCTGTCTCTTTATTCTGGTGACCCACAACCAGCATTGACTGCTGTGGCCATTTATAAAATTAGCTTTGCTATTGGCTTTTCTCCAGTGTAGCTATATTTTAAGAAAGTAACTCCAACTTAAAGTAATTTGCCTGTTTTGTTTGTTTGTTTTGCTTTTTTACACATATGCTACTTTTGATTCACTAGGTTGTGTCTGTCCCTCCATAAGACCTATAGCATGAATTAAAGATAATATGCTGACTGTACCTTTGAATTTTCTTACTTGTATTTGTGTCTTTTATTTATTTCCCCAAAAAGCAGAAAAAGCTTAACCCAAACTCAGTAACATTAGTAGAAGTTCTGTTTTTTCAGTCCATTGTACTTAGTTGTTGTTTTTTTTTTTAATTTAGGTGTGATCACTGGAAAACCTCAGTAGAGCCTATCATATCTACTTAGGGTAGTCAGGGTCTGGTATCTGTTAGCGTGTGGATTCTTGACATGTTAGATCCATATCAGCTTCCTCAGACTCAACATGTCAAGTCTTGTTGTTGTTTATTGCATTTTTTTTTTTGAGGGGAGGGAGAGGACTGGTGAAGGGGGAACATGAGCAGGTAAAGAGCAAGAAAGTGTTTTCAATCAAAGGCCTGTGTGCTTTGAATATTATTCTGAATATGAATTAACAAATGCTGTAGCCGAATATACTTCATGGCTGTAATTGCATTCCTAAAACAGAATAACAAAATCCACAATTTTTAAAATTTATGAAACACAGTTTAAAATGGAAATTTGTCCTCCTGACTATAATATTTTTAAAAATAAATTAACACAAACAGGAAAAACTTTTTCCAGGGAAGCTGCCTTTTTTGTGCTAACACAGGAAATAAGAGAAATTAGGCAGGAGCAAATTCATTCTTGATCAAATTCTGACAGCTTTACTTGCAATGAACCAGTGGAACAAGCTATCAGAAGGAGTCATGGATTCTTCAGCTCTTGATGTTTTCGCATCTAAAATGGATGCCTTTCTGGAAGCTGTGCATTAGCCACACACAGGTTATTGGCCTTATTATGGCAGGAACTGTGAGAAATTTAACATCCTATGATAAATAAATCACAGTAAAAGATCTAATGGTTCCTTTTAGCCTTAAATTCTGTGAATCCCAGGGCTTGTCTGTATGAGGACACTCAGGATTGGTCTAGGCCTGCTGACAGGGAGGCAATGGGGGAAATTGCCCCAGGCCCAGCATTTCAAAGAGGCCTGGAACTCTGGCCGCCACCGCAGCTGAAGCTCCAGGCCCCTTTGAAACACTGCGGAGCAGTGTACACTGCTGTACAGGCAGCAAAGGGAGAGTGGCAGGGGAGCCAGTGCCAAGCCTCACACCTTCCACCTGTGGCCCTGCCCCTTCTGGGTATAGAGAACTGGGCCCCTCCTATCACTTTGCCCCCAGGCCCACGGTAGCTGTCAGTGCCACTGGACTGGTCTACCCTGATAAATTTACATTGGCATAGCTGTGTCTCTTCTGGGTGCGTACTGGCTTAATCCCTGGCGTAGACAGTGCTAGGTTGATGGAGGAGTGCTTCTGTTGATCTACCTACCACTTCTTGGGCTGGTGGATCATGACCTGCAAGGGGGTAGCCCTTCCTGTCACCATGGTAATGTGCACACTGAAGTGGTACAGTGGCTCAGCTATAGTGTTCTAGTGCAGAGCCACCAGATTCATATTAACTTTTAACTACAGGTTTAAGTGTATTAAACCCCTGAGTAGATGTTCTCATTCAAAAGTGTCCTTAATTCATTTTGTCTTAATCCTCTTTGAAGGAGGATTAAGTTAAATAAAAGTAAGGACACTTTACTTCTGAATGAGAGCATCCACACAAGGCTTAAATGTGCTTTAATTTCACACCTTACACTTCTCACCTTTTGTTAATTCCTCTTTACTTTTATGAGTATCCCCATGTAGACATGCCCCATGTCGAGCAGAGTTTTACAGACGTGTAGGATACATCTACACAAAAGGATCTTTCTGGCAAAACTGGGCTTTTGTCAGAAAATCCCACGGAGCATCTACATGCAAAATGTGTTTAGTTGACACTCTGTCGACAAAACTCAGCATATCCGCCGGCAGCATTATAACTCTCCCCATTCAAGTATAACACCTTTCTCAACAGTTTTCTGTCAACAAAAAAAGCCATGTAGACACTCCAGAAGCCCTCTGTCAACAGATGGGGCTTCCAGTTCACTGGGCAGCCCTGTTTGCAGAGTTTCTGTTCATTCATCCTGTTGAGAGAGGGCTGGGAAGTCTGGCTGCTCTCTGTCTACAGAGCGGCTAGCTCTTTCAATCTGCTTTTATGTGTAGACACAATCTGTCGACAGACATTTTGCTTGGAAATCCCTTCCAACAGTCATTTCTGTTCACAGATGTTTCTCATGTAGATGTAGCAGTAGGCTGGGAAGCTTCCTTCAGAAATATCACTCACTCTACCTAAGACGCTGGGATCTAAGCCTTTAAGGAAAAGTGTGTGTAAGTATTTTTCAGGCAGGTTAAAAACAAAAACAAAACAAAAAATACATAAACCAGGAAAATATTTTATATGTGCAGTTTTGTTTATAAGCTAAGTTAAAATACATACATATATTAAAGGTTTGTGATGCCAAGGAACCTCACCTGAAATAAGGTAACCAGCACCTCTTTTCGGAGAAATAGCACGTTCTAATTTCTGTCCCTTTCCCTGCTGTTGTAGAAATACAGTGTGTCTTTAGGCTCAGCCCTGGGCCAGGGGCATGCCAGCCCAAGGACTATCTCTGGAAGGTATTATGACTTGGAGGGATAGCTCTCTTATAGTTCTTCCCTGGCTGTTTCCTTTCTCCTGCTCAGCTACTCTGGCCATCAACTAGTGATGTTGAAGGTCACACTTGCTCTCCACACTGTTGCTCTTGGCAATCAGCAAGCAGGAGAATAAGACTGCTTGTTCTTATGTGTCTGGACTGGAGAGCTTCAATTGATGTAGCTAAAAAAGGGAACAGAGGTTAGAGAGATGGTTTCTCAGTGAAGTAACCCAGATTATCTTCTGTTGAAATTTCTGGATGCTGACTGGCAATAAAATAAAGAACTGCAAACTAAAACTGAGCTGCCTGAAAAACAATGCTAAAATGTATATTGAAAGTTCTTTTAAAGTAAATTGCAAAGTTGAGTTATTTTCCTCCTATCCTGTTTCTTTTATGTCTTGACTATTGCTACCATGAAAATGGTAGCTGAAGTGGAATAAACTCAGACAAGGACAGTTAAAGTATCGCAGCAGTTTTATGAGAATTTTAAATATTTTGTTTCAAATTACTACTACATTTTTGGTATGTTTTTACACTTTATGTACATTGTTTAGACCCAGGTCTGCAAATGCAATGCTTTACCTGGCTGGTTCCATAGTAACAAAGTGGATAGGACTGTTGACATCAGCAAGCAAAACACTCAGATCAATTTGTAGGGTTAGCTATTAGGAAAGGTTTTATCAGATGGAACACAATATGAATAATAACTGTTCATCCATGATGACGAGATTGTCATTCTCTCTTCAAAGAGATTTTGCACGGGAAAGTTTTTAGTGAACATAATACTTTTATCATATACACACGGTTATGTAGATTGGTTGTCGGTCAACTTGTACAAGTTCAATCTCTCTACTCCAGCACTTGTTGGTCTGGCAACAGCTGTGGACTGGCATGATTTTAGTTAGCTGGATGTTCATTTATGATAGGTGTGACCAAGTTTCCTGTGGTCCCATAAAATTTGTTTACAACCACCAGTCTGGCTGTTAGTGTTCTGTGCTGTTATTTAGCTCTAATTTATCCCTCAATGTCTTCTAAGAGCCCAGTAAGAAGTGGAAGTGTTGGTAATGTTGCTAGACAATATTAACCTCCCGTGGTTTGGCAAATTCTCTCTTTTTTTTTTTCCCCAGCTCAAGACTTAGTTTAATGTAAAGCAAATAAATGTGTGCAGGCCTCTTTGTTGAAACAGCCAGGTCAACAGTGTTTCAGCATGACAGGCTTCCATAGTTATGTGGGTTAAAAGAACTGTCAATGATAAGGTTTTATTAAAAAAAAATACTAACACTAAAGCAATGGCCGATGACATCACAGTTAATGCACTGTTTTCAAGCAGAGGAACAAAATGAAAAGCAGTGGTACTAAATCCTGCCATTCAGAGTTAATTTAAGTTCTGCAAGCTTCTCTCATATGGATATGGTATAAATGCCCACTTATACTCACATTTCAATTCCTGGCTCTTGCTAAAGAAAATTATTGTATCGTGCAAAAAGCTGCGTTAATGCAATCTCCTGACTTTATTTTAACTGTGAAATGTTAACTTCGAATTTTAATTGTTATGTTTTTGCATTTAATGTGCTTTGTTTTGTTAAAAAAAACAAAAAAAACAAAAAAAACAAAAATGAGTTGCTCACGCCATTTAATGCTGGCTTTTGAGCAGTTCCAATTCCAGTTAGGCTTTGAAGTTGTTGAAAGGGCAGCGGAAGGGTAAGTTCAAACCTTTGCTATTACTAGCGTTTGTTGGTAACTTTCGCGAGGCTGGATTAACTGGCAAGTTACCTGTATTGTGATGATTACCTCTGGGCAAATGGAAAAGATAGAAGCTTCCAGCTGAACTGTAATTGCCCAGGGAATGTTGTGGAAGGAGAGAAGGTGTGCGTAATCCTACCCACCTCCATGAACTTCTTGAGCCTTGTCTACACTAAGGATTTTAGTCAGCAACTTTGGCACAGGCAGACTGAGCTGAAATTTGCTCCTGTACAGTTTTAACTGCTTAGAACCAGATATCAGGACAAGTCATGGCATTTTCTGTCTACGCTAGAAGTACACAGAGAAGGAGAAAAGTCATTCATTCTGTTCTTGGTATTACATGTTACCCACCACTGTACTGTTACAGTCTCTGGGGATTTATTTAGTTGATTTAAATTGGAATGTCAGGCAGTAACAGTAAGGTGGCCAGGTGCTTGCTTTTTGACCCAGAAAGTGCATTTGAAAAGGGAACTCAACAGTGTCCAGCTACCATGTGCAGGGGAGGTGCTGGGTCATTATTCATGACAGCCCCTACTCAGCTGGAGCTGCCTCCTACCTATGTCAGGCAGCTGCAGTTCCCAGCCCTGGCTCTGCAGACAAATCTCCCCTGACCCAGGCAAAGGGTGGAGGGGAAAAGCATTGAGAGGCAGGGGGTAAGAGGAGTGGAAGGGGTGGGGCCTCATTGATGGGGCTTTGGGGGCGGGACTTAAAGGGCATCAGGAGAAGAGGTAGATTGGGGAGGTTCCAGTACTCCTGCTGGAGTGTCTGTTTTTTTAAATATTACACAGTTGGCAACTAAGCACCACAGCTCGTAAATGCATGTCTCTCATTGCCTGTGATCTCATGAGATCTCACAAGTTCGGGATTGGATATAGTCAATGCTTGGATAGGAGCTCTTTTAGGAAGACCCAGGTGCTATGATAAGCAATGCTAGCAACTTAGTAGGTGATAATTTTACCTCTGATTCACAATTGAATCAGTATCTCAACTGGATGCTAAGAAGCAACTGCTGCAGGTCCTGATTTTTGGAGGAAACATGGAATTGTGGTCTTGATCATTCATGCTTGTTTAAAAAATCCCAGGTACCATGCAAAAGAGAGTCACTTAGTATATGCAATGGATTGGCCAAATTCCAATTTGGGTCAAGCGGCAAGATTTCGATTACTTTCTCTTTTGATTGTTGTAACGTGATGTTTCTGCATGCTATGAAACTGTTCATGCATTCTGTCTTGGAGGTGACTGCGTTTCAATGGAGGGTGAAGTTGTGCTTTTATAGATGAAGACCCGAATTCTCACTATGACAAATGGCTTGGCCTGAGAAGTCAGACAGACAAGTGGAGAATGGCCTACTGTATTTATGCACATATTTTGTCATTGAAAGCTGAGCGGTGTCCTTTCCATGGTTTTTCATTAAGGGCCAGATTAAAATGATGCTCAGGTCCAGTGAGTGCAATAGCTGAGGTATGGATTTTTGTGTTCTTACACATATGCCTGGTCAGGATTTGGTTCATAGTTTGTGCAGAATGATATGGAGACCTACCTGCATGTTTCTGAGCATGCTACTTAACCACTATATTCTTCAGCATCTCCATGGGTGAAAAGGGATTAACGGTACTCAGTCAAGTTCCTGATGGTGGGAGGGTGGATTTGTGTGGCTAATATTTGAAATCCTTACCTAAAGGTGCTAGATAACTACAGTAATAGACTATGTTAAAAGTATAGTATGTCTGAGTAACAGTCAACAGGTTAGCTAGAACTGTTTGTTCACTCTGTGTATAATATATTAACATTCCTGAAGTGAGGCAATTTTCTTGGCAGATAGCTTGGTTTACAAGTTATTTTGTTGTATAGACTCAGAAGTGTAGCTGGTCTATGCACAGCAGGGATGGGACAAATAAAATTTCCACCTCATCTCCCCTCCCCACTGGACTTGTATTCCAAAAGCTGTTTCTAGAGCAATTTTAGCCCTCCCTTGAATATAGGAAATGTTCCCTCTTATTGTCATTGTCAGTGCTAGCTGCCTCAGAAGTGTCCAGGACCAGGCTCTGATCTGTGCTGACTCAGTCAGTTATCTCAGCATGGTGCAGGAGTTGGGCACTGTATTCAAGGAGAGTGGGATGGAGTCCTCTTCTCCTGGAGACCTCGTGCTTCTTCACTGGCCTATAATGCAGTCTTCCATGTACTGAATATTAAAATGTATATTTTATAGTTTTGTATCATAACTTACATGAGTAAAATCAGAACTTTTGGCAGGGAAAATGCAACCTAAATACCAAACGAATATGTAAATATCAAAAACAAATGCATACAAAATAAAGCTTACAGGATGTGAAACAACATTACTACATGTATTGTTGCAAAGCATCATGAAATTGAGCAGCTGACTTGCTGAAAAATTGGCTACAAGTTATAGAGAATCTGAACAGTAGAGATTCCAGTTTGTGAGCCCGCTGCAGGTAAATGGACAGTACCTGTGGGAAAACATGGCTTCTAGACTGCTTTGAAATGTGGTGGTGCTAGTTTTCTTTATGGTTCAAAGGTCAGCAAAACATTTTGACCCAATATGGCATTTTGAAGGTATACCATATAGCTTTGGACAGAGGCATAACGATAGTTAAGCATATTAACTTTTGTAATTATGGAATTACTGTATGTTTGAACACATGAATCTGGAGATAAAATAGTTTTCCGGGTTCTGTTAACAAAGCAATGCCATAAATATGCTTACTCCAGATCACATATGATACGCACTAATAAGCCAAAAAACCTACGATCATAGAATACTAGAACTGAAAGGGACCTCGAGAAGTCATCAAGTCCAGTCCCCTTCCCTCATGGCAGTTCCAAGCATCCTCTAGCTCATCCCTTAGATGTTTGTCTAACCTGCTCTTAAATATCTCTGATCATGGAAATTCCACAAAATTCCCTAGGCAATTTATTCTAGTGCTTAACCGCCCTGACAGGAACTTTTTCCTTATGTCCAACCTGAACCTCCCTTGCTGCAATTTAAGCCTATTGCTTCTTGTTCTATCATCAGAGGCCAAGGAGAATGATTTTGAATTCCTTCGCCTTGTAACACCCTTTTAGGTACTTGAAAACTGCTATTGTGTCTCCTCTCAGTCTTCTGTTCTCCAATCAAAACAAACCCAGTTCCTCCAGTCTTCCCTCATATGTGATGTTTTCTAGACCTTTAATGATTTTTGGTTGCTCTTATCTGGACCTTCTCCAACCTCTCCACATCTTTCTTGAAATGTGGTGCCCAGAACTGGACCAAATACTCCAGTTCAGACCTAATTTTGTAGTTGTGACAGCATGGCTGTAGTGTAACCATCACAACTAGATTCTGATACTCATGCAGATTAATGCATTAATCTATGAATAGTCCCACTGATGTCTGAAGTGTTACTCCAAGGGAGTAAACATATCAGAGTCTGCCCACAAAGTTCACACTGTGTAAAACATTGTGATGTTGCAGCCTCACCTCTGATCATCTTAATTTTTAATGGCTTTTCTAAGAAAGAGTTCAGTGCTATCTTTAAAATTTGAGGTCTTGTTGCAGAGAATATTGGAGAGATTCTTTGCAGGGCTGAGGGAGAGCAGAGAAAAGAAGGTAGATGTTAACTGTGGATAAGCCAAAGGTTTGTTTCCTTGGTATACTTCTGAATTAACCATCACATGAAAAACTAAACAGCAGAACTGTAGTTGTCTCGACAGATATTGGATCTGATGATCAAGAGTGGTGCTTAATACCCTTTACTCTTTCTGAACTCTGTAGGAGTTTGCATTTGATCAGCCCATCTCAAGACTAGGCACATTAAGTTACAATGATGTTGGTGGAACCCATATGTGGGTGTAATTTTCATACATAGTGATTGGAGCTGAGGTTTATAGTGTGAAGCTGTTTTTCCTTGTGTTGAAAAAAGGGCAGGGATTACAATATGATCTGCCACAGATGTCTCCTCAGTTTGATAAAAGCTAGTAGGTTTACACTGTTGTGGTTTCTATCTGGCTGGAATTTCTACCTTCAAGTATGTTATGTGTGAGAGAGAAATCCTGAATCACGATCAGTTAAACTGACATGTCATACTTTATTGTTTACCTCAGAAATAAATACTGGGCTATGGAGCAGTGTCAATCAATTGGAAGGCATATTGTGATTGATTCAATTGCTTCACAGATTTCAGGGGTGTTAGTTATAGCTACCCCATGTTGCAGCCACATGGAGTTACAGATGACAGGAGAAATAAAACATAAGACCTAAACCTCCTGCTCCCAAGCAGACCCTCTGCTCTGTTACTACAAGAGGAACTTTTGGGTGGCCTCTGAGTTAAGTTTTCTTGAAAACTTATCTATCCGCCATGATCATAGCACTATGAACAGCACTGACCTTTCAATGTTGCAGAGGGCAATAAATACACAGCGGATCTCAAAACTTTACTGATTGACTTCATGTATGGAGATGAGGTTGGGAGTGGCTTTCACTTCAAGATGAGTAGAACTGCCTGTAATGGAATCTCTGCGTAGGAAAACATACACGTGTTTTCAAAGGACTTTCAAAAAAGCTGGATGTCTGGATCCTTCAGATCCCATCTCGTAAAGGTTTATTTGTGTATTCTGATCATCTCTGGCTTCGTCCCGGATTTTTTTCTTTTTAATTATCATGCTCTAGGTAGGCACATAAGTACTCAAAATAGCTCTTCCTCACCCTGCTTCTCTAAAGGACCAGTAAGAACAGTAACAGAAAAAAGCAGACATAAAGTTGCTAACTTAAAAATAATCTTTCCTTGCTTACCATTCTTCCATGGCTTTATCTTCTTTCATGTCTCACCCATTTGGTTTGTCCCCATCTTCTTTTACTTTCTCATTTAGGCCTGCTGGTCTGTCTGTCTTTTTCTTTGAGATGCACCATCTCCTCATTCCTGCTTTCCAAGTCACCCTGTTCTTGATTAGCTCTTTCCCATGTCATATTTTCTCTCTCTCTCTCGCTGTATTCTTAGTCTCTTCAAGTGAAATCCTGGGTTATAATAAATGGCAAGACTCTCATTGACTTCCAGAACTTATTCTTCCACCTTGTTTGCTTTCACCTGTATACATTTTCTCTCCACCATCTTTCATCTGTTTCTATTTCATAATAAAATTGCATATGAAAACTTCAAATTTCATAATAAAATTGTATTTGAAAATTGTATTTGACAACACTTCCGGTGGTATTACGCCCTCTGATCTCTGTATGTCAGAGAGTGGTGGTACCCCCTTTTTAAAACAGGGAACTTAAATAGGAAGACTGTGACTTGAACATGGCTGCAGATGCAGCCATATCAGAGCCAGGGTGAATATGCAGGAGCCCCAGGATGGCTTCTGCTTCATAGCTGAGTAGGACTTGTCAGCTCTAATGCTGTTAAGTTTCCCTTTGAGGCAACAGTCATGTTGTCTGTATAGCTTAGTTTCATGCTTTCCTCTCCTGGGTACCCAATTCTGAGGACCGTTACTTATTTGAATCTCAAAGGCTATGTCTACACTAGAGAGTTTTGTCAACAAAACTGGCATTTTGTTGACAAAACCCGCAGAGTGTCCACATTCCCAAGGCGTTCTGTTGACAGTAAATCGACCAAATGCAGCCCTTTTGTCAACAGCATCCTGCTGCTGTCCCATGAGGTAGAATGCCTCCGTTGAGAAAGCTGGTCTGGAAATTCTGGGAGGCCCTCTGTTGACAGACCGGGCTTCCAGGACACCGTGCAGCCTTGTCTGTTGTGCTTCTGGTTGGCCGTTTTGTCCAGAGAGCGGCCGGACAGTCCAGCTGCTCTCTGTCGACAGAGCGAATCGCTCTTTCAAACCATTTTGCAGTCTGGCCACAATCTGTTGACAAAAGTTTTGTGGGAAGATATATTCTGCAGTAACTTCTTTTGACAGAGCTCTCCAGTGTAGACATAGCCAAAGTTACCTCTATTCCATACAAACGTAGTGCTCCTGTGCAGCTTCTGTTAAAATTGTTAACATCTGAAATAGTGACAAGACTGTGGTTACAGAAAAGTTATTTACACCCAAGGAAAGAATCTTGCAGCATTTTATGTTTCCTGTATCAGTAATTATTTTGTCCCCCCCTTGTTTTTGGTTATTAAATTTCCCAATTGGTCTTGGCAAGGAGAAAGATGCGGCTCTGTGCTGCCAGCTGGCAGCCTGAGCCTCACCAAAAGCTGCTCAGATGGCACTGGTTGGGGTCCTCCCAGAAAATCAAGAGACTTGTGACTGTGGATTTTATGGATCCCCAACATCAACACCTGGCAACTGAATGGAGGACAGAACAAATAATACTTAGAAAAATAATAAAGCAAACTTCAAGCCCAAGCAATTAGTTTATACTTTTAAGGATTTCTTCCCAATGGAAAAGGTTAGAAACTTTTAGAGAGAGAGAGAGAGAGAGAGAGAGAGAGAGGGTGTGTGTGTGTGGCTTTTTTTTTTTTTAATGAAAGAAAATTCAGGTGGCAAAAGGTCTAGGGGGCAGTGAAGACCATCCTTGCCAGTCAGTTGAGCTCAAGCAGAATCTAAGATGTAGCGTATTAGGGTTTGTATCCTGTGTTGATTGCAACCACTAGAATATGATTTTCTCACATTTTAGCATCGATGATATTCTGTTCAGTGGTGAGCAGGGGAAACAGATAGCTGTAACAAGAACATTACAATATGATCGAGAGTGCATCCTAGTGGGTGGCTAATGAGTTGTGCTTCCAGGAAGCAGATAGCATGAAGCCAAACAAGATATCACTTATGTTACACAACCTTCTGTCTGAGAAGACTATCCTACAATAGACACCAAACATAGTGAACCCAGCCATCTTTATTACCTCCAGTAAACAATCTATTTTTTGGGTGAGTTCATTGAGTGATTGGTCAACTCATGGTTTTGGACCTCTTTCTTCATCTCCTCTTTAAAAATAATTTGTACTGTGTTAGTACCTAGAGCTTTGGTCAAAGTCAGGACCACATTACAATTATTTTCTGATGTGTTTTAAGAAACAACAAAAAAAATCCAAGGGTGTGTCTTCACTACAGTGAAGATTGACCCTGCCACAGTTGCTCTTCCAGAGTTTGATTTAGCGTGCTTATGTGGAATACACTAAATTGAATGTATAGGACACCCCCATCGAACACAGTACTCTTGCTCCCTGTTAGGAGTAAGGAAGTCAACAGGGTGACATGCTCCCCTCCATTTCCCTTAATGGAGATGGTGCAGATGCCTGAATTAAGGTACATTGACTCAAGCTATGTAATTAATGTAGCTGGAATTGTGTACCTTAATTTAATGTTTCCCTGTAGTGTAGACTTGTCCCTGAGAACAGCCTCTCACCAGATATTACCATTAACAGCAAATATAGCCCAGTTACTTGACTACTACAGTAACTGCATGTAGCACTACTTGGTTGTGTCTACAGTTGCATTCTTCTTTTGAAGAGGCATGAAAGTGAGGGAGATCGAAAATGCAAGTGATGTGCAGATTTTCATATCTGGTGCCTCATTTGCATATGCTCTTTTGAAAGAAGAAAAGCAGTGTAGACACAGCTCTTTCGAAAGTAAACTCCATCTTCGACAGAACCCTGCTTCCCATAAAAAAGGGAAGAAGGGTTATTTTGAAGATGGAGTTTACTTTTGAAAGAGCTGCATCTACACTGCTTTTCTTTTTTCAGAAGAAGAATATGGAAATGAGGTGCCAGATATGTAAATCTGCACCTCATTTGCATTTGCATTTTTCCTCATTTGCATGCCTCTTTCGAAAGAGGTATGCAAGTGTAGACACAGCCCTTATATTGAATTAATAATTTGATTACTACCTAAATTTATTTCTACCTCTGTGGTCAGTAAGGCTGTGTCTACACAGGGGGAGCTATTTCAGGTTACTGTTGTATCCTGGAATAGATGCTTGTGTGTATGCAATGCACCCCTTGTCACAAAACATTTTTTGAGATAATGGGCATGCTCTTCCAGCGTCCCTGTACACCTCATAACAGGAAGAGTACAGGGATGCGTCAAAATATACATTGCCACATACTGAAATAGCCTATTTTGAAATCTACTCAAAATAAGTTAGGCATATTTATTTCGAGGTGAGGCATGTGTTGGTAGTAATGCTGCTAGACAATACTAGTGCCATGTAGACATTGCCCTAGTCTTGATATTGACTTCTGTTGAGGTCACTATCTGCTTGTGAGGTTGGCCAGACAGTTGCAGAGCTCCAGCAATACTGGCATAGTACATGAACGTAAAGGAATGTTTCCTAAAACATTTGATTTTTGTCCAGTTTACAGTGTTTCATTTTCATTCTGGACAGTACCACACATGCCATTGTGTTTATTTATTTAAGCAAGGACAAATTTATTTACATAAGCAATAACAAATAATAATTGGAGAAAACTCGTGCTCCTGGCAATGTTTAAATGTGAAGTATATTAGTAGTTGTTTTCTTTTGTGTCTTTCTTGGTTTATTTTATTTTTTCCCATTTTTTTCTATTTTCTTGAATGTGCTTAACAAACCTAAAAACCAGAAGAGCTAAGAATAGGGCCTCAAATGGAACAAGTAAAAATGTCCCTTGTATAGGGGCTTTTTGCCCTTATTTAAGTGCTACAGTATTAGAAGTAACCCTTATTATCTTTATTTTAAATCAGTCCTGAATCCCTAAGAAACAAGATTTGTAAGATAACATCTCATATTGGATCTGCTTCTGTGAATGCAAGAGACAAGCTTCAGACCTGAATGAGAGCTCGATGGAGCTTGAAAGCTTGTCTGTTTCACCAACAGAAGTTGGTCCAATAAAAGCTGTTGCATCACCCACCTTGTCTCTTGTATATCCTGGAACCAAAACAGCTATTACACCACAGCAAATAGGTATCCATGGCTGAGTCAATCACTAGGCAGTCTATAGTTTTTGCACCAAAAACTCTTGAACAGCTAAGAGAACAGTACAGGTCGAACCTCTTTAGTCTGACACCCTCAGGACCTGATGGTGTTGAGCAAGAGAATTTGCTGAATCACATGAGGTCAGTATGGTCTAGCAGCATTAGCAACACTTCCACTGCTTACTGGGCTCTTAGGAGACCTTTAAGGGAAAATTACAGCTAAATAACAGCACAGAACACTGAGAGCCAGGACTGGCCATAAACAACTTTATGGGACCCCAGAAAGTTGGCCACATCCATGATAAGGGGATATCCGGATGAGAGAGTGCCGGATTAGAGAGGGTCATCCTGTACTGCAAAACTCCTCTGTTTTTAAGTCTTTGAATACATCCCAGCTCGTTAGTAATTCAAGGATGAATTTACTTCCATTTTAATATCTTTGTGGGGAAGTTTGCTTTTGAACTGATCCCATAAAAGGAAGTTGAGAAAGTTGAGCTGCAGA